>NW_022921376.1:0-207 GCF_012274545.1 Fukomys damarensis
GCACTCCTGGAATGCCAGCATTCAGGAGGCTTAGACAGGAGGATCACCATGAATTTGAGGCCAGCCTGGGCTACATAGTGAGTTCAAGGCCAGCCTGAACTATGTAGTGTGATCCTATCAAAAAAAAAAAGGCGAAAACAATTATATTTCCATACCGATGTGTAAGCTCTTTAAGATCACCATTTGTGTTAATCTTTTCTATAGGAA
>NW_022921377.1:0-231 GCF_012274545.1 Fukomys damarensis
CAAAGATCTAAAGCTGCATTGGCTCTTTACTCATTTTGATATGAATCTTGAGGATTGAAGAGTTTAAAGACTTGCTTATTAAGATAGAATAAATTCTATAAGAACTACATAAGCCACTTAGGAAGTTAAACAGTCAACATAAAGTACAAATAAAAATATCTGAAGAAAGATAATGAAGAACTAAATTAAAAAGATAGTAAGTAAAGATTAAATAGAAAATCATAATACCAA
>NW_022921378.1:0-214 GCF_012274545.1 Fukomys damarensis
GTAGTTCAGGCTGAGGAAGGATTTTAGAGCAAAGACACGAGCTGCAATATGCATGTGTGTGGGATGGAAAAGTAAGCACCATTTAGGAAAATGTCCAGGGAAGAGGAAGTGGTGGAGTGTGAGGTTTGGGAAGAAGTGGAGTAAAAAATTAATGACTACTTTGGGAACAACTGTAATCCTTGTTTAATTTTGGAGATAGGTTATATCTTTGGAT
>NW_022921379.1:0-393 GCF_012274545.1 Fukomys damarensis
ATGTATATACACCAAATACTAATGTACCCAACTATACAAAACAAATATTAAGGGACATGATAAACCAAATAAGCACTAATACAATTGTAGAGAGGGACTTAAATACCCCACTGTCACATATATACAGGTCATCCAGACAAAAAAATCAACAATAATGAAATGCTAGAACTGAAACAAGCTTTTGAACAAATGGACTTAACAGACATCTGCAGAGTATTCCAACCCACAAAATCAGATTAAGCATTCTATTCAACTGCACATGGGTCATTCTCCAAAACAGACCACACTCTAGCTCTTGGAAGATGTTTCAGTAAATGCAGAGGAATTGAAGTTATACCATGTATATTATCAAACCATAATACATTTAAACTCAAGTTCAATAGCAAAAAAAAA
>NW_022921380.1:0-224 GCF_012274545.1 Fukomys damarensis
GCCTCAGCCTCCTGAGTGCTGGGATTACAGACGTGAGCCACCATGCCCAGCTTTAAATAATAGCATGATTTAAAGAAATAATTATAATCTTCAATACTTATATGGTGCTTTTGCCTAGCATGCTATATTTAAATGCTTAATGTATACTGACCCATACAATACTTACACAAGCATAAGAGAAATACGTTCAGCATCCTGTTTTACAGATGTATGAATCAAAGAAC
>NW_022921381.1:0-263 GCF_012274545.1 Fukomys damarensis
TCCAGTATGGGAAAAAAACATGTGTCTACCTCTCTGAAATGCACAGCACGTAATTACAATCTACAGTCACATTACTGTTCCACAGCATGTGCTGAAAATCCACTAATAAGCCTAAGCCAGTTCTTTTAATGGGTATAAAATGTAAGCCACACATTAATAAAGCACTGTCGTTCTCCAATTGGAAGTATTTTTCCCTAGTGATGGTCTATATAATACTGGTTTCACATTATAATAGTTTTTGATTTTCAGGTTCAGGGTACACA
>NW_022921382.1:0-211 GCF_012274545.1 Fukomys damarensis
TATTTACCATTCCTCTGTTGAGCTCCCAGAGCCTCATTGGGCTATAGGACCCAACATCGTGGAGGCCTTTTTGGCTGTTCATGCTCCGTGGAGTGGAAGTGAGACTTTGCATCTTACACCCCTTACCTCTTCTATGTACTGTTCTCTAGGGCAGTTTAGAACTGTAGGATAGAAAGATTTAGACTATATGTCTGAGCCTGTCCATACGGTC
>NW_022921383.1:0-1179 GCF_012274545.1 Fukomys damarensis
AAGAACTCTTATAACTCAGTAAAAATACAAAGGACCCAATTTAAAAGACACAGAATTGGAATAATTCTCCAAAGAAGATACACAAGTGGACTGCTCAAAGCACATGAAAAGATCCTCAGTATCATCTGCTACCAAGGAAACACAACTGAAAACCACACTGAGAAACCACTTCACACCCACCAGGATGGGCAGAACCAGGTGGCAGAGAAGCCAGTGGCACACAGGGCAGTGCCTTTGCCTCTGCACACAGGCACCTCAAGTTCAACATCTCACACGGCCTGCGGTCTCCCTAGGGGAAAAGGAAACGTGTCCACATGAGGGTCTACAAGAACATGAACAGACACATGAGCCTGAAGAGCCAGGATGAAACAATCCACATTTCCTTCAACTGATGGGGATAAGTGTGTCAGCCACACAGGTACTAACGATCGGAGTAAAAGGAAGGAGTACTGACACACACGACAAGGCACTCAGCACACCCTGTTATGAGCAACGCATGTAACAGAATCCCACCACGTGAGAAGTCCAGAATAAAGACATCTGTAGGAACGGGGTGCAGGGGCCGCCAGAGCTGGGTGGGCTGTGTGAGCGCGGGGGAGCTCATGGGTTTCCGCTGAGGGAGATGAACGCACTCTAACAAAGATGCTGCACTACCTTCTAGAAACATTAAACTATCAACTTTAAATGGGCAAACTGCATGGTACAGGAAATATATCTGAATAACACCACTTTCTACAGGAAATAGTATGAGGAGAAGTCAACCAGAGGAAGTTAAGAAAAAAACTAAGATAACGGAAAATGCACCAAACTGTACACATTATCACACTATGTGAAAATCCACCTGAAAGACAAGCGTTAGCCAATTATTTTTTAATCCAGGTAAACGTTTATAAGAGACACAGCTAAAATATGAAGTCCTACTGTGGCACTATGATATCTGCCTGGAGTCAGGACACCTGCAAAAAACACACTAATCCAGAAATAACAGACAGAACATCATGAGGTGCACCCGGGGTCAGGGTGTGGAATGCGTTCTGTCTTCAACTGCTCACTTTACTCTTCATACCCTTCATGGGAGTGAAGTGCATTCGTTTCACTACAGCTAAAGATATGGCCAATTCTTTTAATGAATCTGTGAATTACAGCAACAATAACAGCAATTCTGTACAAACTTTAGTT
>NW_022921384.1:0-573 GCF_012274545.1 Fukomys damarensis
AGTATACAGAGATCTGGGGGCTTGTGTGCGCTCAGAGCTGCTTGCACTCTCTTCTGTCTTAAGTTCTTTTCTGGTAGAAGTGCCTGACAACGGTATTTCAATCTGTGCCAGACAGAGACCTCAAATCAAAAGGGAATACAGTTGTAATGCATACAAGATGCAGACGTCACTGGTAACCTCACAGAGGTGCAGCATCTTTCTCTGGGGAGTACTTCACATTCAGGAAACTGATCTCTTTGGTTTCAAAGGGCTAAGCGGTGAAAGAAGCTGTTTAATGGGGAAAATTGCAGTTTAAATTGCAGAAGCCCTCTGCAGAGTGTGTTTGTGTTCTAACCTCACCCTGAATCTATCTCCAAGTATAGAGAATTCTGCAGGCTTATGTGCAATCAGAGCAGCTAGGCACTCTCTTAGGCATTAAGACTTTTCTGCTAAAAGCACCTCACCAAAGTGTTTCAATCTCTTCTAGGTAGAGACCTAGAAATATAAAGGAATACTGTTGTACTCCACATTAGATGTGGACTTCACTGGTAAACTCACAGAGTTGCAGCACTTTTCTCTGTGGAGTACATCACA
>NW_022921385.1:0-850 GCF_012274545.1 Fukomys damarensis
CTGTTGTGAGGCACTTTTAGCAGAGAAGCCCTTCAGGCCTTAGAGACTGCCTAGCAGCTCTGAATGCACACAAGCCTCCAGAACTCTCTGTACTTGGAGATAGGTTCAGCTTGCCATTAGAACACAAATGCACTCTGCTGAGGGCTTCCGCGGGTTAAAGTGCAGTTTTCCCCGGGAAACAGCATCTCTCGCCGCTTAGCGGTTTAAAGCGAAAGCGGTCAGTTTCATAAATGTGAAGTACTCCACAGAGAAAGGTGCTGCAACTCTGTGAGTTTACCAGTGAAGTCCCCCTCTTATGTGGAGCACAACTGTATTCCTTTTTGTTTGTAGGTCTCTGCCTGGCAGAGATTGAGACACTGTTGGGAGGCACTTTTAGCAGAGAAGCCTTTCAGTCCGAAGAGAGTGCCTAGCAGCTCTGAGTGCACAAAAGCCTCCAGAACACTGTATCCTCGGAGATAGGTTCAGTTTGACGTTAGAACAGAAACGCACTTTGCAGAGGGCTTCTGCGGTTTAAAGTGCAGTTTTCCTCGGGAAACAGCTTCACTTGGCGCTTAGTCATTTAAAGCGAAAGTGGTCAGTTTCATGAATGTGAAGCACTCCACCGAGGAAGGTGCTGCAACTCTGTGAGTTTACCAGTGAAGTCCACCTCTTATGTGGAGTACAACTGTATTCCTTTTTGTTTATAGGACTCTGCCTGGCAGAGATTGAAACACTGTGGTGAGGCACTTTTAGCAGAGAAGCCCTTCTGGCCTAAGAGAGTGCCTAGAAGGTCTGAGTGCACACAGGCCTCCAGAACTCTGTATACTTGGGAATAGATTCAGTTTGACGTTTCAGCAGAAACGAACTTTGC
>NW_022921386.1:0-1077 GCF_012274545.1 Fukomys damarensis
CAATCCAGAAATCAACTGCAATTTTGAGACAGGACCCCTTACAATGGATTTCCTCCACAGGAACGAATGGCAGGATGCCAAGGGCCCAAGTCACTGGCAAACTGGCCCACAATGTGGTCGACTGCAAACCCCACACTGCCTGCCCAGCAAAGGATAAGCCTCTGCCCCCTCCACACCTAACAGGCCATGTCAAAATTCCAGCCCCTAAATAAAGAAGGACAAAGGAATGGGATAGATCATGCTGGAAAATCCAAACACCCAGCACAGCAGGACAGAGGCTTTCTTGGCCAAGAGCAATGGGTCACCTGGCATGAACTCTGTTCGGAACCTCCAACATGGGCACGAGAGATCTTATACTCAGCTATGGTAGGAGATAGCACCAATCCTAGCAAACTCAGCCTGATGTCCTCACACCAGCAATGCCTCCATGTTCCAACTCTGATACCCCCACACTCCAGAAAGCATCTCATTCTCTATAACAGCCATGTTGGACTGTGGCCACAAAAATATTGTGGTGGAATAGCCAGGCACAACATTTTCCAGGAGGGGTCTGCCTAGGGCATTTGGCCACATTCCACAATTCCTTTTGAGCGCAAAGTGGGCTGCATGTTGGTAGAGCAGTGGACTTGAGGGAGAAAAACAAGAGCTAATCAGATGTATGACAATGTCTTCCACCCAACAGAGCAGGAATCCTGGCACCACCCTGGCCCACAAGACTTGGTCTTGAAGAATAATTGAATACTGTTGATCCTGATTTGTGATATTCTCTCCCTGACAACTTACCAGAAAAGATGATGCAGGCTGTCCTGAAGGAGGTGCCTTCTTCCCATACAAAGTAACATCCTGCATGTGACAGCTAGAGAGAAGCAATCGGCTCTAGCAACATACCAAGAGCACCACATGGCAGTCTCTTACTCTGGCTCAGGCCAAACAGCACCTTGCTTGCCATTGGCAGTAAGCAGTGCCCGAGTGGGTGGACACATCTTACAACCAGGAGGCCCCAAGAAGAAACCGTTTGCTCACAGCTCACTGGTGCCCCACATGTAGCAGCTCATTAGAAGCAAGGAGAGAGACATG
>NW_022921387.1:0-319 GCF_012274545.1 Fukomys damarensis
AACTAAAATCCAAATGGATTAAAGATCTAAATATTAAAACAGAAACACCAAACTTGCTGGAAGATTCATTAGGATAGAACTCTTGAAGACACTTGCATTGGAAAATACTTTATGAACAAATCCTCAATAGCACGGGAACTTACACCAAGAATCAACAACTGGGATCTTGTCTTATTAGGAAGCTTCTGCAGTGCAAGCGAAATCACCAACAGAGCTAAGAGACAACTTACCATGTGGGAATAAATTTTTATCAGCTGCTCCCCAGACAAAAGTCTACTGTTGAGAACATATAAAGAATTCAAGCTATCATACCCCCTAA
>NW_022921388.1:0-290 GCF_012274545.1 Fukomys damarensis
TCAGTCAGTGCTGGAGCTCAGAGCCTCGCAGGGTGGGTCTGAGCACCAGGCCTCAGAGAAAGGTGCGCAGCCTCCCTCCTCCTTCCCCTGCGCAGTCTCTTCCCAGTTAAGTGGCAACATATTTTGAGGAAGAGTTCCTGGAAGAGACTGGCATCATGTCCTAAAGTGCAACTTGGTGAAGTATGTTAGCAAAACAAAAGGATTTCTGCATTAGTCCTAGGGCCACTATAATATGATTTCACAAACTTGGGGGGAATGGGTTAAAAATTACAGGTTATTTTCTCAGGTTC
>NW_022921389.1:0-217 GCF_012274545.1 Fukomys damarensis
AATTCAAAATTATAAAGGAGTTGAAACTAGCAGTTAGTCAGTATGGACCTTCAGTGCCATTCATCATGGCCATTTTTGAGAGTCTGGCTGGGAACTGGCTCACACCTGGGGACTGGAAGGCAGTCAGCAAAGCTGTCTTATCAGGAGGAGATTACTCCTATGGTTGACTAATTATACCGAACAATGCAAAGTGACTGCGCACCGCAATCAACAGGCG
>NW_022921390.1:0-253 GCF_012274545.1 Fukomys damarensis
TGCAGCGGGCTTGCTGCTTAGCTCCTGGCTGCTGATCCCTGTTAAGCTTGGCTGGCTCTCTGCTGGCAGGTGCTCCTGTACAGGTTCCCTTCTCAGGAAGGGACCCCGCTGACCCCGTGGCCTGGGCGCTGACCCCGTGGCCTGGGCTCTGACCCTCTCCTCCCAATCCTGGGGTGCCACGGTCATCACTGGGGACCTAAGAATTCAGAGAGAGCAGTGGAGCTAGGATGCCAGCCTGCTGACCCTTCCTATG
>NW_022921391.1:0-962 GCF_012274545.1 Fukomys damarensis
GGTTGGCTGTCTCTGAGGCAGGGCAGTATGGCAGAGGAGAAAAAGTTCATGGGGTAGCAGGCAGGAAGCAGCAGCAGTTAAAGCAAGAGCAAGCACATTTCAAAGCTTTTCCTGGCCACACCCACAGTAAAGCACTTTCTCCCACCAGGCTTCACTTCACATCATCACTCTCAGCTGTAACTCTTTGGTTAATCCAGTATCACACTCCCATAACCCAGGATAACACCCATGATCCAATCCCCCCACCCCAAGACCCCCACCTTGAGTGTATGAAGCTTTTGGAGGGGGGACATCTAAATATAAGCCATAACAATCAGCAAAACTAATACAAAAGCTTTGCATTCAAAGCCACCCACTTGCAACAGGTATCTTATTTATGTGTATGGCCATTTAAGAAACATTTGTGTGTGTGTGTGTGTATGCATGCGTGTGCACACATGTCAGAGACAGTAAGGAAAGTGATTTAAGTTCTTGTGTATAAGATTTGCAGTCCTTCCCCACAGCCTGTGGCTGGTATGATTTATACTCAAGACGCTCTCACTGAGGTGCTAGTTGGAGACATTAAGACATGAGTGACTGGGTGGGGGCATGAGGCAAAAGTGTTTCATTGGTTTATAATTCCTCGCAAATGACATCTACTTCGTCAACTCCGGTTCAGTGCTGGGCTTACGAGTGCACATTTCCAAGTGGAAGAAAGCAATGCCTCCTCTGCAGACCCTCTTAGCCATGCACTTCCTCAACCTCACCAACTCCTTCAGGGATAAATTTACTTTGGGGAGATGCTTCTACCCGGCTAATTAGCTCACCATATGTTATCCTCTGTATAGTAATTGAGGAGACGGGTCATCCTTAATGCACTTTAATTGGTAAGAAATCTGTGCTTTTACAGGGAGAACTAAACTACATATTGCTTAGAGATTTCTCATCCCACTTCTTCTTCTTTTTTTTTTTTTTTTTTTTTG
>NW_022921392.1:0-202 GCF_012274545.1 Fukomys damarensis
GGACTGACTCTCTTATCAGGATGTCTCTCCAGGACATCCTGACAGGCTGTCCACTACTATCAGCGATATGCTATCCAAGGCTCCAAAAGGAAAGAAAAAAAAAAAGGCCTATAGCTAAGTATGGTCCAAAGGTTACAGACAAAACAAGAAAAACTGTCATAGATAGACATCTGCAACAGGACAGATTAGAACCCTGTTTAAA
>NW_022921393.1:0-1238 GCF_012274545.1 Fukomys damarensis
ATCATGAATTGGTGTTGAATTTTGTTGAATGCTTTTTCTGCATCTATTGAGATGATCATATGGCTTTTGTGTTTGACTCTGTTAGTATAGTGTATTACATTTATTGATTTACGTATGCTGAATCATCTTTGCATCCCTGAGATAAATCCAACTTGGTCAGGGTGTATGATCCTCTTGATGACCCTCTGTATTCTGTTTGCTAGTTTCTTATTGAGGATTTTTGCATCTATGTTCATTAGGGAGATTGGCCTGTAGTTCTTTTTCTTGGTTGGGTCTTTTCTCTGGTTTTGGAATCAGAGTAACACTTGCTTCTAAGAATGAATTTGGAAGTACCACTTCCCTCTCAATTTCACTGAAAATTTTCAAAAGTAGTGGCAGTAGTTCTTCTCTAAATGTTTTGTAGAATTCAGCAGTAAAGCCATTAGGACCTGGGTTTTTCTTTATTTATTTACGCTCTCAATTTAACTGATTGTAATTGGGGTATTGAAAATGTTTATATCCTCTTTGTTCAACTTTGGTAATTTGTATGTATCTAGAAATCTGTCCATTTCTTCTGTATTTTCCATTTTATTAGAGTACAAGCTCTCAAAGTACGTATCAGTCCTCTGGATTTCTGCTTGGTCTGTTGTGACTTCACCTTTTTCATTTGTAATTGCATGGATATGAGCCTTTTCTTTCCTTTTTTGATGAGGTTGGCTAAGGGTTGTCAATTTTATTTATTCTTTCAAAAAACTTTTATTTGTTGATTTTTTGTATCATTCTCTAAGTCTCCATTGCATTGATTTCTGCTCTGATCTTTATAATTTTGTCCCTTGTATGAGCTTTGGGTTTGTCTTGTTCTTCTTTTCTAGAAGCTTCAGATTCAGCATTGGTTTGTTTATTTGCGCTCATTCTGTTTTTCTGGTGTGGGCATTCACTGCTATAAATTTCCCTCACAGAACTGCTTTCATTGTGTCCCATAGGTTCCTGTATGTTGTACTGGCATTATCATTAAATTGCAAGAGCTGTCTAATTTCTTCTTTAATTTCCTCTGTGGCTTGTTCATGAAAGTTATATTGAATTTCCATGTCTTTGTGAAGTTCTTGAAGTTTCTTTTGCTATTGATCTCCAGTTTAATTGCACTATTGTCTGATAATATACATGGGAGAACTTCAACTCCTTTGCATTTACTTAAACATGTTCTATGAGCTAGTTTGTAGTCTATTTTGGAGAATGATCCATGTACAGCCAAAAAGAAT
>NW_022921393.1:1656-2854 GCF_012274545.1 Fukomys damarensis
AGCTAGGTACATTTCTTATATACAGCATATTGTTGGATTTTGCTTCTTCATCCATTCTGCCAGTCTATTTCTTTTGATTGGTGGATTGAGGCCATAACCATTGATGGGTATAACTGATACCTATTGACTTATCATCATCATGTTATTTTCCTGTTGTTGGCTATTTTTAATTTTTTCCCCTCTCTCTTTAATTTCTAGCCTTGCCTACCTGATTTGCTCTTTTGGGCCTCCTGGAGTTGTTATCTTCATTTTCTGTCTTTTTCTAGTATATTATTTAGAATTGTTTGTAGTGCTAGTTTCGTATTCATGAAGTTTCTGAGGTGCTCTTTGTCACAGAAGTATCTTATTTCCCCATCAATTTTGAAAGAGAATTTTGCAGGATAGGTCAGTCTAGTTTGGAGGTTGTTTTCTTTTAGGGCTTGAAATACTTCACTCCAGGCTCTTCTTGTCTTGAGGATTTGGGTTAAAAAGTCTGATGTGATTCAGATAGGCTTTCCTTTGCATGTAATTTGTTTCTTTTCCCTAATTTCTTAGAGTATTTCTGTTGGGTTTTCAGGATCTTGACTATTGTATGTCTAGGTGTAGTTTTTTTTTGTGATCATGGATATTTAGGGTCCTATTAGCCTCACTTATATGTATATCAAATTCTTTTGCTCTGTTTGGGAAATTTTCTGTTATTAATTTTTTGAAGATTTTTTTTTTATGTCACCTATACTTTCTCCTGCTTTTCTGTGGACACCTATCAGTCTTATATTATTCTTCTTTGCATCATCTAGAAGCAGTTGTACTGATTTCTCATGTTCCCATACTTTTTTAAAGAGATCCTCTTTTCATGGTCACTGACCATGATTCCATCTTCTATATCTGGTATTCTGTCTTCAGATTGGCTCAGTCTGTTATGCATACTTTCAATAGTGTTTTTAATCTCCTGTATATCTGTTTGAATCTGTTTCATGAATTCCATTCTTTTCCTATGTTGGGCATTCATGGTTTCCATTTCTTTCCCATGTTGGGCCTTCATGGCTTCTATCATAGTCTTGAGTTCATGTATTTTTTTATCTTTTTCTGTTCTAGAGCCTCTAATCATGTCTCTCATTCTGCTGACCATCTCTGTAGTTATCTGGAAAATTATTTCTGTTTTGAATTTTTCTAGAGCCTTATTCATCTGTTTTGTTACTTCCTGTACTATCAATTCAGA
>NW_022921394.1:0-203 GCF_012274545.1 Fukomys damarensis
TCCCCAAACTTGTTTTTGTTCCCTCCGCTCTGGAAGAACTTTTCCTAAATTCCTTGGTGTTCTGGGTCAATTTTGCTCACAGAAACCACAGCAAGCCACTTTTGCAATCTCAGGATGGGCCCCTGGGCCCCGTTTCTTCTTGAAATTTCCCAGGTTTCGCAACATGTCCACCATCGGAATTTCCTGTAAACACCTTCATGGTT
>NW_022921395.1:0-500 GCF_012274545.1 Fukomys damarensis
TTATTTTTTTTTTTTTTTTTTTTTGCAGAGTAGCGAACTGATTAGCCTTCCAAAGAAGCTAACCAGCCCCATCATTGCAGATTCCTCCTCATACTTTTCTCTATCAAATGATTAAATTCTATCTACTTTCATCTCCTCAGGATGTGTTTAGTCCTTATTTTCCATCTTATACTTCTTTCCAGGTCGATTTTTTTAAAATCTCATTTCACTGGAGTAATGCCACGTACATTTTCCTTTCTGATCTCCTTGGCAGGTCTTTCTCTTCCAGTTAATCACTGCAAGTGTTCGTAGACCACGGTATTTACAATATAATTCAGAAAATGCCCATTCTTTCCTGATAACCCTGTCCAGCGAAGCCCAAGCTCTGACCCCTGGGTAAAGAGCTCCTTGGCTCCTACCAGTTTCTCCACAGCTGCACTCCCTTCCTCCTTGCCTTAACAAAGCAGAAAACCTAGTAGATCTACTCAGTGCTGCTCTGAGCTCACCTCTGCAGTCACTAC
>NW_022921396.1:0-237 GCF_012274545.1 Fukomys damarensis
ATATATTTAGGGTATGGCTTAATTTATTTTAATGACATTTTGTTGTTTTCATGATATAAAATGTGCAATTTTTTCTTAGATTTATTCCCAAGTATTTTATTATTTTGAAGTTTACTGTGATTAAATTTTTCTTAATTTTGTATTTTGATTATTACTACTGTATGGAAACACAATTAAGTTTTTTTCAGCTTTAATTGAGTTTATTGGTACATTTTAGGGATACAGTACAGTTACATT
>NW_022921397.1:0-325 GCF_012274545.1 Fukomys damarensis
GTTTCTGTCTAAGAGAGACAAGGGGGACCAGAAAGAGGGTTGCCCACCCACCCCACTTCTCAAAAATGTTTCATTGGGCAAAGCCATGTAGTGAGGTGGGTATGAGGTGGGACAAAAGTATAATCAACTAATAAGATGACAAGTATCATCACCTAGGTAATATTGATCTAACAGGAAACCATGAGGTAGGACAGAACTGATCATCCAGTAAGATTACAAGTATACTCACTTAGGAAATATTGATCAGGTGGGGAAGCTGGTCACATAGCAAGCATCCATGGACCGTAGCAAGCAGTGTGCATGGACTGAACAAGGATTTCCCTGG
>NW_022921398.1:0-1371 GCF_012274545.1 Fukomys damarensis
AATGGAATTTTCACTTTCTATACTGTACCTCCCATAAAGTTTTAATATATGATTTAAACAAAAGAACATATGTACTATTTTTTTAATGGGGAAAAAATCTGACTTCAAAAATACTTTACAAACTTTTTATGACGTATGTGAAGAGAAAGACACTAGACACTGTATTTGAACACTCACCCTTTATCTTTGGCATGGACATCGGCACCATGGTGTAGAAGGTACTCCACAACAGACACACGATTATAGCCTGCTGCAAAGTGCAAGGGTGTAGAATGCCGGCCCTCTAGATCTCTGCAGTTCACATTTTGAGGGCTGCAAAGTTGCTTTTATGGTACAGACATAAACACAGAAATAACATTAATATTTATTCAGAGGCTTTCCTCTGCAATAGTGTAGTATCTTGAATATACTGTAATTTTCTAATGAGTATTTATCTCGAAAGAACAGGTAATACAAATGATGCTTAAAAATCAGCATGACGCTTGGCTTTACAATGACTACAAATACTCTTTCTATGTGTTGTGTAATTTTTGTTTTTTGGTACCAGGGATCGAACTTGGGTCCTTGAGTCTGCAAGGCAGGCGGCAGAACCACTGAGCTAAATCCCCAGCCCCTGTGTTATATAATTTAACCTTTGTCAACATTTCCTGGCCCAAATCTTACTAAATAGAAAAACTTGCAATTTCCAAGCCAATGAAATCTTTCTTTTGCAACTTTGGAAGTTTCTGCTCCCTGGGCTTGCTTATCACAGCCTGTCTGCTTGTATTAGAACACCATTAGCTATTCTTTGCTCAAAGGAGACTAACTCCAGTTGACTACAGAATTACAGAGTTCTATTCCCTCTAATGTGGATTTAGCAAGCAAATGGGCTCAGAAAAGATTACTTTTCTAACTTGGGTCTTTGACCACCTATACCAAGAAGCCCGGCAGTCAACAAATGCTTTACTTAAGTCAGGTGTGGTGGTGCACCCCTGTAATCCCAGCACTAGGGACGCTGAGGCAGGATGATGGCTGTAAATTCTAGACCAGCCTGGGCTACATAGTGAGTTCCAGGTTAGTCTCAACTACATAGTGAGATCCTTTCTCAAAACAAAAAAAACAAAACAAAACCCCAAAAAACTCACAAATGCTTTACTTGATTTGGGGGGTGATGTTTAGTCTCATAAATCAAAATTATTTTAATCACACTCTAGCTTTGGCCTTCCATCTCTTTCTGAGATATCCTCCGAATTTCCTGTCTTCTTTTGTCCCTTTAAATGTTACCATTTCCACAGAATATAAATTATGAGCTCAGTCATGTTTGTTTACAAAGCAGTGGGAAGCAAAGAATGAGAGGCTGCATCACTGGAGGTGATAGGCAAACTATAACAA
>NW_022921399.1:0-215 GCF_012274545.1 Fukomys damarensis
TCCTTTGGAACAAAATTATTGAATCATTTGAAAAACCTAATTTGATAGCATTAATCAATAGCAATTGAATCACTGTGGCAACTATTAAGGTTTCTTTTTATAGCAAAACCTCCATAATTAACAAAAAAAGAGGTAGTAAAGGTCACAGGTTGGAGACAACCTACCTAGTAGACTGGATGCATGCTCGCTGCTCCTTGCTTTCCTTTCCTCCACCT
>NW_022921400.1:0-594 GCF_012274545.1 Fukomys damarensis
AGGTGTGGGTCAGGGGTATTTCTTGGAAAGACTGGGTGTAGACCTTGTCCCCCACCCAGGTGATTGAAATCTGTTTAGAATATTAGTCACTGCTATTTATCCCTAGGGGAAGCACAAAGGTATAGTAGTTTCTCTCCATTTACAATTCTGGCCTTCAGTGAAACGGCCTTGATTGTTTTCCATGTTGGCTTCTTGCTGTATTGGCTCTTTGAGAGCAGCCTTATCTAACTGCCTACAAGATATCTAATTAACTTACCTATCTGCTATATTCCCCCCTCTAAAAAAGGACCCCTAACTGCTGTGAGGGGGCAAATGGGGTAGACAGCTCTGGCTTCTTCCAGCTGAAGAGGGTCATAGCTGTGATCAGCAGTGAGTGACTCTACAGTGAGTCTATTTAAAGGCCTTCCATAGATACCAGGCATTGTCATCTTGGTAGCTGCATAGCTTTTAAGTCTAGAGGAGAAAAAGCCAAAGAAACAGTTAAGAAGGAATGCATGAGCCAAATTACAAGCTCAGCAGGATTGCTATGAATATAGTGAACAAAGAGGATAAGGAGAAAGCCCAGGGGACTTCAGAATCCAACATAGATGTCAT
>NW_022921401.1:0-2375 GCF_012274545.1 Fukomys damarensis
TTCCATCACATTTCTCAGCTCCTCTATTGTTTTTTTTAATCTGTGTCTGCTCCAGAGTCATTAATCATGCCTTTCATTGTAGACATAATTTCTGTTGTTATCTGAGAAATTCTTTCTGATTTCTTTTTTTCTAAATCCTCTCTCATTCCAGTTCAGGGAGTCCAGGTGGTTGAGTATCAGACAGTCCCATTTCATTGCCCTTTGGAGTTGCCTTAGGTGATCCGGAAGTCTGGTTTTGTGTCTTATTTATGTGAATTCTGATTTCAACAGATGTGTGCTGTGCCTTTTTTCAGGTGACTTTTTGCTCACTCGGTGGGCTTCAATTTTCAGCAAGCCTCAGAGAGGCCTTCTTTCTGCTGTTCACCATTTTGCCAATTTCTGCTTTCAGAACGGTGGCCCTGTGTGTCCCTGGACTGAGCAGTTTCCCAGGCTGGGTTCTGGCTGGGGCTTCTGTACCCTTAGGATGGCATAGGGGCTTGCCTTTGACTGAGACCTGGCCCACCTGTGTATCTATTGTTTTAGAGGGCCTTTAGCTGGGAGCTGTGCGCCCTAGCATCTGAGGAGATTTCTGGCTGGAGGCTGAGAGCACTTACCAATGGTATCTGGGCAGGCCTCTGGCCATAGCCTGCCCTCCTATGCAGCTCCTTTCCAGCTGGGTCTTTGGCTGAGGACTGGGCCCAAGTCACTGGTATCTGGGTGAGGCCCTTGCTGGGACCTGGGCACCCACACTGCTCTAGTCCATGCAAGCTACTCACTGGCATCTCTGCACATGTGTACATTTTATCTGGGTGGGCCCTCTGTCTTTTACCTGAATGCTTACGCAACTATTTTCCTGGCAGGCCTTTGACAGACTAGGTGGGGCCCTGGCTAGGAAATTGGTTCCCATACCTCTCTGGGCTTCTCCCTAACACCTGCAAACACTTACTGATGGTCTCTTACAGGGCCTTTTCATAATTGTCCTTTTGCTGGGGATTTAGCTCAGTAGTGCCACTGCCTCAAAAGTGCAAGGACCAGAGTTCGATCCCCAGTAAAAGAAAAAAAAAATCATATATCATGATTGTCCTCTTGCAGGAGAGTTAGTGATAAAAATTAATTAAGAGGGCCGGGGATTTAGCTCAGTGGTTGTGCTGCCTGCCTTGCAAGCACAAGGACCTGAGTAAGATCCCCGGGTCCAAAAAAAAAAACCCCAAAAAAACTATTTAAGAGCCCAGGGTGCAGGCACAGTCTTATAACCACAACTACTGGGGAGATCTCAAGCAGGAAAGGTGCAATTTGAGACCAGCCTGAGTAAGTTAGCAAGATCCTGTATCAAAGTGAAAAACAAAAAAAAGATGGGACATAGTTTATTGTGAATGCACAGCTTAAATCTCCACCACAGTGGGAGGGGAAAAAAAGTAAGACCCTTAAAATTGCAGTAGAAAAACTGCTTCTTACTTGTATAAATAAAATTTAAATTAAACAGAGAAATGCCCATTAATACAGCTGTGCCCATGACTGAGTTCAAAAAGCAGAATTGACTGTTTGAAGCCAAAATAATCATGTAGGCAAAGCTCACCAAATTTATTGCATAACACCTTACCAAAAAATGGTTAGGAAAAGATATCTTCAGTTGTAAGTGCATGAAGCTTTTTGGAAACACACATATTATTAAGCAAGGGGATTAAAATATCAGTTACTCTGAGGGGCTGCACACCAGCAATATAGTTGCACATGAAATACAAGTGTTTTAAATTCACGGTTTTCAATATTTTTATGGAAAAGTTTCTGGAATAGTCACAGAAAAATAAACTTGGAGCATGAAGAAAGACTTGTTCTAGGAATTAAGATCAATGACTTGTAAAATTGAAATTATAAAAGGAGGACTAAATATTTCTCCAACTGAGTATAGATATAGGAAAGCCATAAATTCAGTTGTGCTACGTGAGTGTTACAAGTGTGTCAGTGAATGGATTTTGGTGAGGAATAAGTTGAGGTGACAACAAAGGGGCTGAAAGAAGTCCACATCTGTGGGCGTGATAACATCCCAGAGTCACAGCATGATGTGACCTAAAAATGCCTAACGCTGAAGGTCATGTGAAGGACTCTGATCTCAGCCACAGTTGAAAGCTTTCTCTCTAGGCCAGGCACGTACTCCAGGGGATCTCCAAATTCCCTTTGAGCCGCATAGCGATACTGCATGGCTAACCTTCTTCTTCAACTGCACATAATCGAAACCTTCATGAAAAAGGACTGCTGAACCTCTGCTTTCTCCACAGATGCAGATCAGTGCACGCGGTGCCCAACACATGAGTACCCGAACAGAGGCAGAGATGGCTGTCTCCCCAAGACCGTGGACTTCCTGTCCTTCACGGATCCCCTAGGCATGGCCCTGATTT
>NW_022921402.1:0-1085 GCF_012274545.1 Fukomys damarensis
TTTGCTCTGTTGCGTATTCGATGTACTCCCAAGCCTCCTCTGAATCTGTCACCCTTCCAAATTGTCTATGGGCGTACTCCCCCCGTGGTTCCCCATATAGACATGGAATTAAAGGAGAAATTCTCTCATCTGAGGTTGCTTAAGTCTCTGAGAGCTTTACATGAAATGCAGTCTCAACTACAAGACCAGGTTAAAAGATCTCTGACGCTTCCTCATGAGAAACCTCTACAGCCACTGCCCTATAAGCCGGGAGAACTGGTTTATATTCGCAGGTTTGACTCCAAGACCTTGGAACCACGGTGGAAGGGGCCTTTTCCAGTTGTCCTGTCTACTCTGGCTGTGAAGGTTGCGGGACACCCGACGTGGATCCATCACAACCACCTCAAGCCCGGACCAGACAACAGTCCAGAAGCGCACAGAAAATGGAGCATCATCAGCAAACCCGGAGAACTGAAAGTAAAACTCCACTCAACTGGACCTGCATTATGATCTGGGTGATTTCCCTTGGGACAATAATAGCGTTGTCCAAAGAGAACTTAGGTCATACTAAAAATGTTTGGGTGCAATTAGCTGAATCCTTAAATTTGTCTGAAATATGTTTAAATGCTGATGTGAATTTTCATTATGTGCTTGGAAGTTGTTTGGTTCCAGTATGCACCCCACTTAAAAGTATTAGACCATATTCTATGTTTAAAAATTTCCCACAAGTAAATCTCAGTTATTTGAATAGTTACAATTGGGGACAGGTGACATGTTACAAACCAAAGAATGCTATTAAGCTATATACCCCTCGAGTAGCTATGTCCAAAAAAGACTCTCTGTGCCAAATATAAAGGTTGTACTTCCCAGTGTTTAAATTTTAAACAAACAGATGTAATGAAGTGTTCTAGAGAACAAAAAATTCCTTACAGCAAATGCCATATTACTTTGCCACTGGGATACTCTAGAGAACAAATAATGGGCCAACTATAGAAAAAGACATACAAAAGCTCAAAGATTTAGCTACAAAGATTCATAATGAGCAGATAGGATGGGATTTATTTAAATGGTTAACAAGTTGGTTACCTGACATTACCTGGGTAAAA
>NW_022921403.1:0-721 GCF_012274545.1 Fukomys damarensis
ATTTTCCTCCTTGCAGGTACGCCATATATGAGAATACTTCATTCCCATACCTTTGCCTGCAGTGGTGCTATCAAACTTAAGGATCTTCAACAAATGAAAATGTTCTAGTGAGATATTTCAGCATAATTTAAAATCACTTTTTCTTTTGAGCCAGTTTAAGTGTATTTTTGTATATTTTAAGACTTAGAATATTTTAGGCCAGGGATTTATTTAGCTCAGTGGTGCTGCACCTGCCTTGCAAGCCCAAGGTCCTGAGTTTGATCCCTGGTACCAAAAAAAAAAAAGACTTAACAGTATTTATATTCCCCTTTTTGTGAACTGTCTTTTGCTCCTTACCCTATTTGGATCTTTGTCTTTTCTTACTATTTACAGTTAATAGTTGTAACTTATTTTTTGTATTTATAGTTTTTCTTTATAAGAGAAACTGACCATCCGTTTTAATTTAATTTAAAACAAGTACTTAACTCTCCTTGAATATTCTGTATTATTTTCAATATGCCTAATGCTAGAAATTGATCTTTAGTAATTCTGTAACAGGTGTTTTCTGCTCATTTTACCCTCTGTATATTTTTGTTTTGTTTTAGTTTTAATGCAAGGATTGGAGCCTAGAGCCCAGTGTGTGGTAGGCAGGTGCTCTACTACTGAGCTTTAGCCCCTCGGCTCCTTCTACTTCTTAAAGCTAGCATTTAATTTTTAAAATATTTTAAGAGGAAATTATTCG
>NW_022921404.1:0-201 GCF_012274545.1 Fukomys damarensis
TCACTTTTTGATCTTTTCTAATAAGACAGTTTTTGTAAAACTAAAGTCTAATACAATGCATAACTGTTGGAAACATTGTACAATTTAAAAAGTTTATCTTATCTATGATACCTCAAGGGTTTGACTATGAAAATAATATCAGTTAGAACATCTACTTCTAAAATGTAAAGCAGGTTTCAGGTACACAAAGTCATGAGGAAA
>NW_022921405.1:0-413 GCF_012274545.1 Fukomys damarensis
TGTTTAAGTCTCTGTCCTATCACCTTCTCCCCTAAACATTCAAATTATGCTCACCTTCTTTCTTTGCCCTGACCTGGCACCTACTCCGGTGACACTCCACCTGGCCCAAACAATCTGTCTTAATGAAATGCATCCTTTATGCCCCAGTTCAAAAATTGCTTCATTGATCTACAAAGACCCAGGGGAGATTTGCCATGTGGTACACAGGCACCTAGGAGCAGTATTGCAGTGGTGCACCCAGGCAGCAGGCAGTGTGGACTTGTGATGGGGTCAGAAACATGTGGATGCTGTAGAACTGGAACTAGTCCAAGGCAGTAGAAGAACCATTTCCCTCAGTAGAAAAAGCTCCCAGAACCCTTCTCCATTGCTGGTGGGAGTGCAGACTGGTGCAACCACTATGGAAATCAATATGG
>NW_022921406.1:0-455 GCF_012274545.1 Fukomys damarensis
TTTAAAGCGAAACCGGTCAGTTTCCTGAATTTGAAGTACTCCACCGAGAAATGTGCTGCAATGCTGTGAGTTTACCAGTGAAGTCCATACCTTATATGGAGTACAACTGTATTCCTTTTTGTTTGTAGGTCTCTGCCTGGCAGAGATTGAAACACTGTTGTGAGGCACAATACCAGAAAAGCCTTAAGGCCTTAGAGGGTGCATAGCAGCTCTCAGTTCTCACAAACCTCCAGAAACCTGCATATTTGGGGATAAGTTCAATTTGAAGTTAGAGCACAAATGCACTCTAAAGAGTGCTTTGGCAGTTTAAACTGCAGTTTTCCCCGGGAAGCAGCTTCTGTCACCGCTTAGCCTTTTCAAACCAAAGTTTTTTTATTTCCTGAAAGGGAAGACCTTCACAGACAAAGGTGCTGCAACGCTGTGAGTTTACCAGTGAAGTGTACACCTTATATGGA
>NW_022921407.1:0-553 GCF_012274545.1 Fukomys damarensis
CCTGCTTCCGTTATCCTATGAGAGGTACAAAATGAAATAACAAGAACCAAGGAGATTGCCATGCCCTAGGTGGCACAGCACTGGTGACAAAAGAGAGTCAGTGAGAGGCATCTAAATCCAGAGGTATCTGGCTTTTAAATTTTGAGAGCCTGTGTTACCAGCCCTTATGCTCTTTTTCCTGTTGCTGCTGCTACCTTTTTCTTGATCTTCAGTAAATATAGTGACTACTTACTACTGGGTGTTCTTCCCTCACATATACAAAAACTGGACTTTATTGGACCATTCAACTGTGCCATCTGGGAGCCAACCAGATGGTTGCCGAATTTAGGGGACTACAATGGATGACAAGCCAAGGGACTTTATCGCACAGCAACTCAGTAATCCTACTAGACATCAGAGACCTCAGCAGAAGGGAGGAACCAACAACCCGGCCAGCAAGGAAGAGAACTCCCCACTTTCTCAGGAGACCCTCTCTCTTCCCCTTTCTGGAAACAAATGGATTCCTGGGAGGAGAGGTGGACTTATTGCCACACTGAAAAGACCAGACTGGGAA
>NW_022921408.1:0-231 GCF_012274545.1 Fukomys damarensis
ACAGGATTTTGCTAAGACTAAGCTGTTCTGTCTGGGCTCACACTTGTAGTCCTTCGGCTTCAGGCTCCCCAAGTGGTAAATGACCCCACACCTAGTTTAAGTAGTTAATTTTACCTAGGTTTTTTTTCTGCTTTTAATTTTTATGGTTGGAAAATTATGCAAACAAGGCAGGATAAGTAAAATTTTATCAGGGATGAACAAAAAGATCTTCTTAATTATGGGCTGAATGTT
>NW_022921409.1:0-222 GCF_012274545.1 Fukomys damarensis
GTGTACATAGCCAATATTTTCTTGTCTTGCTTGTATCCCATGGTTTTAATGTATTTCATCTTATCCTTGTACTTCTGGTGGATACTTGATTTTCTTCTGAGGGAAACTTGTTTTTCACATTTCAAAATTTATTTCACTATGAATTCTCAAGGCATTCAAGGTTACCTTTCTCATTTTAATATGTAACTTAATTATTGCATGTAGAAGATTATACAACCCAGG
>NW_022921410.1:0-212 GCF_012274545.1 Fukomys damarensis
AAGTCATTTATCTTCCCTAATTATAATTTGTTATTAGTATTTATTCTTAAAATGTCTATTTGTTTTTCTAAATAAAAGGCAATATATTTTAACTGTACATAATGTAAGAAATATAAACTGTAAAGAATAACTCTAAAACAATTGTAATTGCAGCACTAAAATTCTACCAAAGAAATAGAATTAGGACTATGTGTACACATATATAAAATTCA
>NW_022921411.1:0-366 GCF_012274545.1 Fukomys damarensis
AGGCACTAAAATAAGGAAGAACAAAAAATATCTTACTCAATGGAAAAAGATGCTTGAAGATTTCTTATAGAGCTGTAAAAGAATATGAAATATTCTAAAAGAAAAAGTTCGAGATAAGAGAGGGAAGAGCCCCATTCATCCATCAATTCACCCCATAGACAAAATAACAAGAGGAAAAAGTATAAAATATGTCTAGCATTTTCAGTATTACTGCTTTAGTTTGAAGTGTGCTAAAAATAATGAGAGGACAAAAAATATCAATTAAGAAAATGAAATAATTCCCACTTGCAAATTCAAAAGATTGAGAGGGCAGATCTGGAAGTTTAATTAATGTTAGGAATACTTCCAGATATAGAGACCAAAAAA
>NW_022921412.1:0-352 GCF_012274545.1 Fukomys damarensis
GTGGCATTGCTGCTCTTCCTGCGTTGTGAGAAGCTCTTGTGGAGAGTTTGTGACAATTGGCCGCTTCCCGAGAGTCGGACTGACACTGTGAAGTAAACGCTGGAAGTTTGTGTTGGCAGCGTAGCCCTTTCTGATCTGGGACCTACCGTTTCCTATACAAGGTCTCCAAATGGAAGTTTATCAGCAAGGTGCCTCCCAGTGCCCTCTTTGCACGGGGATTGATCTGACCCAGGCCGCCACGTTCCTCACCGCGTCTGTGGGACTGGACGCTGCCACCCTCATGCAGCAGGCACAAGGCTGAGATGGCCCCAGAGGTTGGAAACCACAGACCTGAAGGTGCTGCGTGGCGAAT
>NW_022921413.1:0-258 GCF_012274545.1 Fukomys damarensis
ATTCACTGAAGGGACTTATTGGAGAACTTGTTGTTGTTTTTCCCAGAGCCTTATGGTGGCACACCTCTACAAATATTACTAAATAAATAATTGTAATGTATTTATGTTGGCTGTGATTAAAAGCTTAAATTCTCTATTAAAAAACAATGAGGTTTTCTTAAGATATTAAGATGCTCTTGATTAAAATTATAAAATTAGTTTTAAAAACAAGGGATCTATATTGTACTTAGTTTCTTGTGTTTTCCATTATTAAACTTT
>NW_022921414.1:0-263 GCF_012274545.1 Fukomys damarensis
GGAAACTGGATAAAGAAGATGTGGTTTTTCTATAAAATGGAATACAACTCAGCCATAAAGAATAAGAAAGTAGATTCATTCATAGGTAAATGAGTACATTTTGAGGATGTACTCCTAAGTGAAATAAATAAGTCACACATGTGCAAATACCAAATAGTTTATCTGGTGTGAAAACTAAAATAGTACTCAAGATCCTAACAGGGCAATTAACAATGTGAAATAGGAAGAAAAGGACCAAAGGTGTAGGGACAGTGAGAAGGATA
>NW_022921415.1:0-214 GCF_012274545.1 Fukomys damarensis
CACAAACACTTTTGATTGATCAGTGGATCATTAAAGAATACAGGGAGGAGAAATTAGAAAATTCGTAGAATAATGAAAACAGAACACAGCCGAATCTGTGGGTTGCAATGAAACAGTTCTAAGAGGGAAGTTTATAAGCATGAGTGCTTATGTTAGAAAAGCTGTGTGATTCCAAATAACATGATGCATTGCTAGATACTAGAAGAACAAGAAC
>NW_022921416.1:0-229 GCF_012274545.1 Fukomys damarensis
TGAGACCATCACAGCCAGGGCGGGAGGACTCAGGGAAACCCGCAGGGTGCACTGGAGAATGGAAGGGCGGGGCACAGAGATTGCCAGTGAGTGCACATCCAAGGGTGAGGGCCTGCCTGAGGAGGAAGTGCTGGAGGCAGGGATAAGAGAGCGAGGCCAGGAGAACCCTGGAAGGGAAAGGAGGCTGGTGGCTGTCTGAGGCGTCACCCCCTCGCACCGTCCAGTCCCC
>NW_022921417.1:0-207 GCF_012274545.1 Fukomys damarensis
GGAACTCACTGTGTAGCCTAGGCTGGTCTCGAACTCCCAGCGATCCTCCTGCCTCAGCTTCCCGGGTGCTGGGATTACAGGCATGTGCCACCACGCCTGGCTCTGATTCTGTTTTTTAATGCATTTACATTTAAGATTGTTGTGCTTCTTGGTGGACTTATTCTTTTATCTATGATGTTCATGTCTTTCTGGTAATTTTTTCCCTGA
>NW_022921418.1:0-245 GCF_012274545.1 Fukomys damarensis
ATGATCTAAGAAACCCTCAAAGATTTTTGTCCTCTCCTCATTTCTGAACTTATTTTTAAATGAACTTTCTTTACAGTATCCTTCACTATGGTTATCACACATTTCCCTGGTTACAGTATTTACTTTTCTCTTTCTATGTGTAGGTTCCAAGTGTTCTTTCCCTTGAGGTACGTCTTTCAAGACTTATTACATACCTTTTAGTATGTTAGATATTTTGAAAAATCCCCATTCAGAATACAGCAAAG
>NW_022921419.1:0-571 GCF_012274545.1 Fukomys damarensis
TGTGAGAGAAACTGAGGAAATGATTCATCTCAAAAATAACATCCAGACAAATAAAATAACAATTCAACAAAAGAAGTGCTTTGTAAAATACAGCACTCTGAAAAAAGAGATTGAAGAGGCTGTCAGAAAATGGAAAAACATCCCTTATTCCTGGGTAGAAAGAACAAATATAGTGAAAATGGCCATACTTCCAAAACTGCTATATAGATTCAATGCAATCACAATTGAAATCTCAACGGTGTATAACGGTGTATTTCACAGAACTAGATTAAACAATTCATAATTCAGTTGGAACCCGGAGAGACCCAGAATAGCAAAAGCAATTGTAGGCAACAAAAATAAAGCAGGTAGGTATCACAATCCCCAACTTGAAACTATATTACAAAGCCACTCTAATAAAACAGCATAACATTGGCAAAGAAATAGACCCAAAGATTGAAGGAAAAGGCTAGAAGACATAGAAACAATTCTAGCTATACTAAGGCACCTATTCTTTGACAAAGCAGCCAAAGACACTCACTGGAGGAAAGATATCCTCTTTAATAAATGGTGCTGGAAAAACTGGGTTTCA
>NW_022921420.1:0-639 GCF_012274545.1 Fukomys damarensis
TTTTATGAAACTTCATGAAACACTGTTATTATCTCAAAAGAAGAAAGGGTTAACTGCAAAGGCCACGACAGCCCTGTTGACTACTACCCACCACATTTCCCTCCGACCCAGTATTTGTTGATCACTTACTGAACCAGATCTTGTTCTAAGAGGATTGAGTATGATCTTGCTTACTTTTACTCTAAGAGTTGGCATTGAATTCTGGAGGAAATGGCTACACAGCCAGAGATTTTATATTCCAGGCAGTTCTGCATCCAGGTATGGTGATTCACAAGTCATGATGATGAAGTATGAAGGACAAAAATAGCAAAAGTTTGGAGCTCTTAAAAAAATTTAAGGCCACTCATCAAAGATGTGAGCCTCCATAAGTCAGCAATTCTCAATGATGAGATGGAGGAAAGGTACAATCTGGTACCATATTGGGCTTATTAAATAGGGAAATTAATCTCTACAGTGTTTATTTATTGAGTTGGCTTCTACTTGTTCCACCTGCTATAACTGATGCAGATAGATATTTTTATCCTCCCTCTACAGGTGATGTGAAATCAAGCCCGAGGGAGATTAGCTTACTTATTTATGTAGAGGTACACCATAGAAGAAAGAGAAGATGTCTAAAAACAATATCTTGTTACAAAAAAA
>NW_022921421.1:0-328 GCF_012274545.1 Fukomys damarensis
AATATGTTGATCGTGTGCTTAAAGTGACAGGTAACTTCCAAAGTCCTTACCAAATAATGAAAGATGACATAAATAAGTTGCTTATTCTTCTGCTATTCCCATTGAACGAAGACAGCAATAGCAAAACACAAACAGAGTAGAATAATGCTCAACGTGGATAATTCCATGGAGAATGTAGAGCAGATACTTAAACACAAGATATTAGAGCTAGGTGGGTGATAACTATGCTCTCTCAGAGTAGTCTCCAAAGAGTCATCAGGTGAATAAATCCTGAGTTAAGGTAGTCATAGAGATGAACTTCTTTCATAGATATAATCAACAGGATTGA
>NW_022921422.1:0-512 GCF_012274545.1 Fukomys damarensis
CTCCCTCACGATGTCCCACCTCCTCTGCCCTTGGCATCCGTTGTGGGCCTTCCCAGCTGCCACGATACAGTCTCCACCAGTGTTCAGAGCCAAATCGGAGACTCACAGCCCACGGAAAGCATTGGCCTAGAGAGGGGAATGAACAAAGAGTGCTTCCGTATCTCGGCCACCCTAGGTCACTCAGTTACCACGGAGATCACACACAGGTGTTTCTCACGGGCTTCTGAAAAGATGGAAACTTTTCTGCTCTAAAGCATTGACCAACATCCAGCATCTGTCATGTGTCGGTGCGGTGGCGGGTAAATGACAAGAGCAAAGTCTCAGCGGGAATTTCCTATGTAGCCCCGCTTCCTCACAGACTGCTGGGCTCCAGGCCTAGGCGCAAGGATCTGTGCACTCTCTGATGCTGTGTGAGGTGATCGGATCTGGCGAAACTCTTGGGGCAGGTCTCACACTTGTAGGGCCGCTCCCCGGTGTGCCTTCTCATGTGTCGCTTGAGCTCATCCGAGCGG
>NW_022921423.1:0-550 GCF_012274545.1 Fukomys damarensis
GTTTATTATACTATTCTGGCTTTATCGAAGTTTACTATTTCCTTAGCAGAGATAAAAAGAAAGCATTCAAGGGAATAATAACACAATGTGGCTGAGCACCCTGCCCAATTTACTAGCAGGCTGTGGTAGAGACCAAAGTCCTGGTCTGTGAAGCTTCAAGGCCCTAATTGAGAAAACATCACAGTTGAGGAGTGTGACTTCAACAAATTCCTTTCCCTAAATTATGGTTTCTCCAATTGACATGAAAGTTACGGGTTCATTAAGACTCTATCATGTTTGCCCTTTGTTCCTTCCCCAGGAATGCATTCTCCCCCTTTTATGAGCCTTGCATGTGACAACGGTATTGCCAGATGTCTCACATAAATCCTACCCTCTTTCTTCCCATACCTATAATCAATAAATATTGGAAGACTTAGGAGACCGGTGTTTTGTTGGCCAGGTAGGTTCACATGACCCCAGATGCCTGCTTTTGGTTTAAGTCTCTTTCTTTCTGTGTCTTTCTATCTTTCACCTTGTGTCATATTGCCTTGTAGGAGATTGAGTCTTTTGT
>NW_022921424.1:0-216 GCF_012274545.1 Fukomys damarensis
TTTTAAAAGACACTGAGTCATTGTAGCAGCCAATGTGCCTTTGTCAGTGGTTTTCATTTACGTAGCAGTGTTACCAAAGTATTTCACAGGATTCTAGGAGGGACATCACCATCCATCTTCAGACTTTCTTATTATCTCTCCCACTGGGAAGCCCTGTGGCCTGAAGCAGACTTCTATGTCTCCTCAGTGGCACTGCGACCACTTCTCTCCCATCAG
>NW_022921425.1:0-281 GCF_012274545.1 Fukomys damarensis
GATTCCACCTCACTCCACAAAGAATGGCTGCTATCAAGAAATCAACCAGTAACAAATGTTGGCGGGGTTGTGAGGAGAAAGGAAACTTCTCCATTGTTGGTGGGAGTGCAGACTGGTGCAACCACTATACAAATCAACATGGGTATACCTCAAGGAACTAGGATTAGAGGTTCCATTTGACCCAGCCATAGCTCTGCTGGGTATCTTTCCAAAAGGACTAAAAGAATCATACCACAGTGATATATACACACCCATGTTTATAGTGGCACAGTTTGTAATAG
>NW_022921426.1:0-1275 GCF_012274545.1 Fukomys damarensis
CGGTAAAAGGGAGAGATGTTGGCAATATATGATTATGGATTAACTGATGCGATTTCAGGGTCAGTTCTACAGAAGGCACTTAGGAAAAATCTGACAAGTGGAGATGAACGCGAGCAAAGCAGCCTTTAGCAAGGTCTAGCCGCCGCCCGGCCGTCCCAAGGCAATGCTGCCATCTGCTGGCCAGGCGAGGCCTCAGCCCGGAGCCTCGTGCTCTATCGCTCTGCTGCCTCTCTTTAAGACAACAGTTCCCACTGTAGGTCACAGCTTACCTTCCGCAGCCCCAGACCTGTCAATTAGCCTTTTCTTTGTTTTCTGATTCATTTCCAGCATTAGAGGCGCCAAAGACTAGCAGCAAGGGGACGAAAACACATCCTGAGCATAGGTGCTAGGTTGAATGTACGTTGGTGCTTTATTTAAATTAATTGATAAATTAAAATAATATACACATGAACCAGAGCCAGAACTAGAAGAATCGGCGACACATTGGAAGTAATTATTTGAAATGGTTGTTTTGCGATTCGCTTTCTTGGCCCCCACGCAGGGAATCGATGCGTCCTTTGTGTTGTGATAGGGGGGATCATGATTTCCTTAAAGCCCAAGAGCAATGTGGGCGCCTCTCCCGCGCGCCCCGCTGCCCGGCCGCTTTCCGCTGCCTTCCAGGTTCGGACTGAAAATAAATTTGGGATAGTACTTCCTCCCCACACCTCACAACTCGGTATTTGATTTCTCACCAGAGACTGCTGCCTCTGGGTCGAGATGAGATTTCCGTGGTGCATTAAGCTAATTTGGGTTGGAAAGGAGGACAAGGCCGGAAGTCTGCTCTGAAACCAGATACCCGCAGGGGAGTGGGGGGTGAAGAGGAGAAATTAATTAGCACTGGCTGCCGTAAGCAATACCGCAAAGGCTGAGGACCCTGGCCAGCGCTGGGCTCCGAGAGCCCTGCCTGCCCCCGGGGTGTGTCGCAGGACGTCGCTGCGTGAGGCGTGAGAGCAGCGCGCACCTCGGATCGCTGGAAGCCCGCCGAGAAATTAGAACGCGGAGGCTGCACTTGCCGCCGCTTCCAAACCGCTTGCTTTCACAGCCCCGCGAGGAACAAGGAGGAAACCGCTGGAGTCTTTCCGTGGAAGCCACAGATATTTTAATATTACAGTGTCATCCAATGGGGCGAGCTGGGAACCAGCCATAAGGGTCTCCCAGAGAGGACACTGCGTTTCCCTGTGAAAAGAGGACAGCAAGAAAGGCTTCTCTGGGAAATCACGTTTTAAAAGTATATAT
>NW_022921427.1:0-204 GCF_012274545.1 Fukomys damarensis
CTGCTCATCTTTGTAATAATTCAAATATTATTTCCTCTTTGGAATATGACTCTTTACCTTACATTTAATGAAATTTCTGTATATCAAATATATTTCTTGCCAATTCATTATGTATGCATTTTCTCTGCTTTTAAGGTTTATGGATGCATACTTTGCTTTATATAGCTTCTCTATGCCCTCTCTCTACTGACAACACTGTACTTA
>NW_022921428.1:0-536 GCF_012274545.1 Fukomys damarensis
AGTCTGCCCTGCCCCATTTTACATCCAAGGAAG
This sequence comes from Fukomys damarensis, assembly GCF_012274545.1. Lineage (NCBI taxonomy): Eukaryota > Metazoa > Chordata > Mammalia > Rodentia > Bathyergidae > Fukomys > Fukomys damarensis. The sequence goes on from NW_022921428.1 coordinate 34, forward strand.
CGTACGCTCAGTAGGGTGAAGTCTGCAAAAGAGGCAGAACTGCGTATCAGAGTCAGTTGATCCACTCCTGGGTCCTGCAAGCCTCAAGACACCCCAGCAGCTGCTCCTGGAGCTCCTCTCCTGCCTGCCGGCTCCAGTGGCGGTCGCAGCTGTCCCGAATTTAGTCTGATTTGAAACCACAGCATGTATGCAGGAAGATGGCCACCAGGTGGCAGTAGATACCATGGTATGCCACCTCTGTAGGCTCGGATGCCTCCTTTACGGCTTCCGTTTAAGGGCTGTTCTTTGAGGCTGACATTCCTGTTTTCCACTCATGACCCAAGATCTCTTCTAGAACAGTCCCACGAGGGAGGAATCATTTTCTCCTTCTAGATGAGGGAGCAAACTTATCCTTTGCTAACCTTCCATGGCTACCTCCTACTCTTCGGAAAAGTTCAAGATCCCTGACTGCCCTCCTCATTGGAGGGACTCGGGTCTGACTGCAGAATGCAAATTCCCCTCCC
>NW_022921429.1:0-253 GCF_012274545.1 Fukomys damarensis
ATGAGGACCACTGGGATACACAGTCAATGCACCCTGGTCCCTACCTGGCCCTGTTCAACACAGATCCAGGGATTTGAAAGTAAATAAGAAGTCCCTTGGGATAGCCTTCAAATGGAAGAAGGTAGGAGGGCCAATCAAGACTCAGTGAGCCTGCATTCCATCTTAGCTGCCTCGCAGAGAATGACTACATCCCCTTAGCAGCTGCGAGAGTCGTGACTCATACCTCTCTGCAGGTCATAAACTTTGGGCACTA
>NW_022921430.1:0-239 GCF_012274545.1 Fukomys damarensis
CAGGTGCACATTATGAACCAGTGCATGAGGAACCGAAATCCAGGGTGTCACCATTCTTTTAAGCGATGATGGTTATTTTATTCTTGTGGGTATTAGAAGATAGAGATGGAAGAGCAGGATGGAACAATTCTCACCCTGTAATCCCCTCCCAAAAGGCAAGGAGTTTGAAAGAAAAAAAAAAACAAACTGATAAGCAGAGATTCTGGTTAAAATTCTCATTCCTTCTCCCTTAGATCAAA
>NW_022921431.1:0-1902 GCF_012274545.1 Fukomys damarensis
AACTCAACGGATTGTTACTGAAAGGTGTTGTTATTGTTTGCATCTAGATGTCCCCACAAAGCCCATGCAGTTATAGATAGGGCTTTTTGGAAGTGGCTGGATCTTTTTGTTTTTTTTGGGGGGGGTTGGGTTTGTTTTTGCTTTTTTGTTTTTTGTTTTTTTTTGAGACAGGGTCTCACAAGGTAGTTGAGACTGACCTGGAACTCACTGTGTAGCCCAGGCTGGTCTGAACTCAGAGTGATCCTCCTGCCTCAGCCTCCCTAGTGCTGGATTACAGGCATGTGCCACCACATCCAGCTGCTTGGGCTTTTGTACTGGGGATCGAACTCAGCACCTCGTGCTTGCCAGGTGGGTGTTGTTGTGCCACTGAGCTAAATCCCTGGCCCTCTGGTATAGTTTTAATTATTTGGATAAGCTGCAGGAACTTGCTCTTCTTAAAAGTCTACGATCAACAGTATTCAAATGTCAGACATTTCCTGTGTTTATCCTAGTTTTAGAAGAACAAAAAGAAGATGGAAGTGATTCAAAATCTCACCAACAACCAAGGGATAAACAAGGAGTGGGAGATATTTACAATTACATAAAAATAGCCAGATATTATTTGGGGACTTTAAAGTTTACAAAACACATCGGTATAGCACACTTTGTTGTACTTACCTACCTAAACCTTGCAATCATTAAGAAACTCAAACCAAACAAATGAAGCTCCCTGCTTGAACACAGCTCTGAGAAGTGGCGGAGGTGGGGCTGGAACTCGGTTCTCCTGGCTCCAGTGTCCAATGCCCAGCACCTGGAAGAAATCAGGAGAGGCAGCCCCAGCAGGGAGTTTAGGACCCATAACAGTCAGGTGTCAGCCATGGGTCCAGAGGGAATGCTAAGGCCAGAGCTGCTACCCCTCCTCTGCAGCTCTCAGCCTTCCTGCTCTGGTGTTTCCACCAGGACTGGTGCACAAGGGAGTGTCACTTCTGTCCTGAGAGGTCTGTGCTTCAGTATGGCTCTAGGTGAGAAGTCCAGGGTCACTCCGATTTGAACAAAGAGCTTCCACAGCAGTGGTGTCAAACCTACGGCATGAGTGCTGCAGCAGGCTGTCTGTATCATTGGAAGTTGTAAAGCATTTGCCATCCCTGTTCTAAAGCACGAATGCAAACAGAGACATCCCCATGTCACTTGAGCCCTGGCCTCGCCTGGCCAGTTGCTGGGTAGAATAAGGATGGTGAGCTCTTCCTACCAAAGGTGCAAGTAATGAAGGAGATTATGGGCCATGGACATTTATTTCCATAGGTTGCTTCCTATGGCCTTGGCAGAGCAGTCTGGGTGACTGCCGGTTCTCAGAACAGAACAGCCATGCTTTAGGATCTTCCTGGAGCTCTAGGAATTTCCAGCACCCAGGTCTCCTAGAGTGTGGCAGAGCTCTTTTGGGAAGGGCCTGAGCATTGCTATTTTAGTAAAAATCTCTCAAAGCAAACTATTGATTTTGAGGAAAGCCAGCATTGAGGACTGCAATGCACCAGGCTTCGCGACCAGCATTCACGTGGGTGGATGACTTTTGGCCCGTGCTCTGAGCCCCACAGGTCCCATGGGGACACCTGGAGCTCATCCAGCAGACAATAGTGCAGAAGTTCAGAATGATTTAGTTTCATCCTGCTAAGCGTGAAGCCCACAGACCTAGCAGAAATCTCCTCTCCCTGGGCTTGAGACAGCACTCATACCTCCCTGCATTCCAGTTTTTCTTTGGGAGATAAGGGGTCTTGTGGTTTTTAAATAGTTTCCCTATCTGCCCAAAGTATTTCTGCAATTTAAACTTTTCACAACAGATTCCTACCCTCCAAGAAGTTGAAATCATGTCTCATCCATATGCACATTTCATTTCCTTCAATAAAGTTCTTATAAATCTCAGTAATA
>NW_022921431.1:2076-2335 GCF_012274545.1 Fukomys damarensis
GGCTGTGAGGAGAAAGGAACCCTTCTCCATTGTTGGTGGGAGTGCAGACTGGGGCAACCACTGTGGAAATCAGTATGGAGATACATCAAACAACTAGGATCAGAGGTTCCGTTTGACTCAGCTATTCCCCTGCTGGTTAACTTCGCAAGAGAATTAAAAGACTCATACCACAGTGATATATGTGCACCCATGTTCGTAGTGGCACAGTTTGTAATAGCTAAAACTTGGAAACAGCCCAGTTGTCCATCAGTTGGAGAAT
>NW_022921432.1:0-966 GCF_012274545.1 Fukomys damarensis
ACTTGCAACGGTCTTCCTGCCTCTGCCTCCCAAGTGCTGGGATTACAGGTGTGTGTCACTACACCGGCTCGCTTCAGTACAATTTGTTGATGATTCCAATTGTACTTAACAAGTTTCCTTCCTGGGAAAGATTGTCTAGAATTGCCTTTGGATCCAGAGTCTTTAAAGTGGATATAGGGTCCCAGTCAACCCACGGAACATAAGAAGTAATAAATTTTATTATTATTATTATTATTATTATTAGCACTGGAGGTTGAACCCAGACCCTTTACACTGAGTTATATCCCCAGCCTTTTTACAATGTTTTATTTTGAAGCAGGGTCTCTCTAAGCAGCTAAATCATCCAGGCTGGGCTTGAACTTATGATTCTCCTGCCTCTGCCTCCTAGAGTGTTGGGATTATAGTTTTAAACCACCATTTGGGGATGCTTGTTACTCAAAAATAGACAACCAATACACGAATAAGCAAATTCCTCCTCACCAGTCCCCCAGAGATTCTGACGCATTAAGTCTGGAGGGCTTTGGTGGTTACTTCCCCAGGCAGTTGTAGTTCATATGGTTTGCACTGGTGTCTCCCACATTTCCCAATGAAAGGAATCACCTGGAGATTCCTGGGCCCCAACACAGACCTCCTGGGTCTGAAAGTCCAGAGAAGAGGCCCCAGAATCGAGAGGCTGAATATATAAATGGCCAGCAGCCAGACCATAGATAAAAACAAAGCTCTAACCAATCATCTGCAGGAAGTTAAACCACAAAAGGACCCGGATTTAGCCAATAACTGACATTAACTTCTCTAAGTTCTGGCCATGTTTCCATCTTAGGACCAAACACAGAAAACCAAATATTCTAACCAATCACACAGATGCTGCTTCTTGTTGTGGCTGTGGCTTCCCTGGCCCAACAGGCTCATCAACGGACATCTGGGGCTTCCCTTTTCCCACCCCAAAGCTTTACTACTCCTCTGCCC
>NW_022921433.1:0-311 GCF_012274545.1 Fukomys damarensis
AACTTCTTTCTGCTGTTTCTGTGACCCCAAATTCTAGAACAAACAGCAAGAGTACTTTAGTCACTTTGTGCACCAAATGTGCCAGGTTTCATAGTCTAGTGCTGGGACATTGTGTCAGACCAGGTTCTGTAAACCTACCTTGATAGAAGAAATAGTGAAGTAAATGAGCAAATGGAAATGCTAGGCGATGGATTATAGAGATGGAAGTATGGAAGAAGTGAGTCTGAATCAAGGCTTCAACAGTGCAGAAGGGACCAGACCACCCATGCTCAGTTTAGATGAGGTTGGTTCATTCACTGAGTGGGAAGCAT
>NW_022921434.1:0-202 GCF_012274545.1 Fukomys damarensis
TTCTTTTATTTTTGAACCATATAGAAATTATATAAGAACTAAGACTATATAAAAAGAAAACAACTTAAATGTACATTGCTTTTTAAAACTGTGTGGTTGGCATATTCACACAATATAGGAGAAAAAAATCAAATTAATATGTGTATGTATTGTTTTCAATTATACAATTATATGTACTTATTTAATTTATATATTGTTCTGA
>NW_022921435.1:0-452 GCF_012274545.1 Fukomys damarensis
CAGAGGAAATAGGCAGTGTTTCTGCCCAGGGAACTATGCAAAAAAATTGTGGAGTGCACTGGTGATCTGACAGGTGAACAGACAGGTGCAGCATCACAAAGGCCTATTCTGACAACAGGTCAACCAAAAAGATGTCAACTGTGCCCTACAAGAAAGGACAGGAAATCAAAATATACATGCTCCTAGTGGAAGTGATACTTGTATACGGAACATGCAGTTTTCCCATGTGAAGTCTGCTTTGGATGTGGCAGTCGAAGCAAAGATTATTTCTATGGTAGATTTTTGTTTTGTTTGTATTTACACTGTACTTCACATAGGTTTACACTTCTTATGTTATTCTTTTAGGTTTTGTAAGCAAATAAACAGGTGATGTGAAAATATTGGTGATTGAATGCTCATTACATATTTGATGTTTTATTTTATTGATATTTTCCTGGTAAATGCACATTGTA
>NW_022921436.1:0-325 GCF_012274545.1 Fukomys damarensis
ATGAAGGACAAGGCCAGGTGGTTCTCACTATGTGACTAACAGATACTAAATGTTGTACTGCATGCCACCAGTATGAGTGCAGGTCTCTGAATTGCAAACCAGTCCTCATCCTACCACTGCTTGCAGTTCAGGGGGCTGGTTAGCCTACTGTATGGCTAACTGCTCCTGAAGGTTCTGCTGCATGCAATATGGCATGATTCTGGCCTGTCTGCAATGCTATGTAGAACCTGTTTGAATCTGTTTTATGGATTACATTTCTCTGCTATGTTGGGCATTTATTTTTCCCATTTCTTTCTTATGCTGGGCCTTCATGGCTTCTATCATG
>NW_022921437.1:0-280 GCF_012274545.1 Fukomys damarensis
CCAAGTTTTAGCTATTACAAGCTGTGCCACTATAAACATAGGTGTGCATATATCACTGTGATAAGATTTTTTTAAATCTTTTCGAAAGATACCCAGCAGAAGGTTGTCTGGGTCAAATGGAACCTCCAGTCCCAGCTCTTTGAGGTATCTCCCTACTGATTTCCGTAGTGGTTGCACCAGTCTGCACTCCCACCAACAATGGGAAGATTCTTTCTTCTATAGGTGATTCAACATTAAAATTCATGCTATGTCCACTAACACAATGTTTATTTTATTTCAA
>NW_022921438.1:0-218 GCF_012274545.1 Fukomys damarensis
TGAGGTCTCGAACTAAGCAGTAATGGTTCTCTTCCCATTCTCCATTCAGATTGTGGGGAAACCTTGACGTGGAAATCTGGTTTGGCATTTTAAGTTCACACGGCGGGAAACTTAGAAAATGTTGAAACATTTGAATTTACAAACAATCTATTAAACTTTCATATATTCAGCTTAATTTCTTTTGTTGCTTCATTTTTAATATGTCTAAATATACAAAT
>NW_022921439.1:0-581 GCF_012274545.1 Fukomys damarensis
CAAGAACAAAGTCATTAATTCAAAATAAGCAAGAAGGGACAGGGATTTAGTTCAGGGGTGCCGCGCCTGCCTGACAAACGCAAGGTCCTGAGTTCGATCTCCGATACTGGAAATAAAAATAAAAATAAAAATAATTCCGTGATTTCCATCTAGCTCAGGTGTGGGGCATGAAGGTGGGTCAAGGAACTGCTTGAGATTCGATGTGGATGATTAACCTTCTTGTTAGTCTTAGGGCTCGCAGCCTGATATAACTACTCTTTAAGATGGGCTGAAACGCCGCAGAGGGAAGACGCCATAGGTTATTAACGCTAGCACGAGTCAGGCCTTCACTAGCTCATCCTCGTGCTACACAGCTCTTGCTGAACTGCAGCACCTAACCCGAAGGGCTGCCTCTCAAACTTCCACAGGACCCAGGTGAAGGGGAACGAAAGTGGTTGTCATGGGATTGGGTCTCCTTGTGCGTTTGCCAAAGTGACACGTAAAAAGGGACGCCCAGGGACCAAGTCCGTTTTAAGTACGCGCGCAACCTCCCCCAACCTGCAACGCAGATCCTCCGGAAACCCACGCTGTCCGCCGGGCTG
>NW_022921440.1:0-637 GCF_012274545.1 Fukomys damarensis
TTTTTCGGTAATACTTTGAAATACTGTTTTAAAATATTATTGAAATAAAATGAAATGTTTTAATGTCTTAATGTTAAAATTCCTATGAGACTAAAATACTTAAATTTTAAAGTTTTCCTTGGTTTGTCATGATTTCTCTAGTAATTTACTAAAAAGATAATAAGGTTAATTGTTTTGTTTTGATTTTATTGTTATATTGTCATTTCTTGCTTAGTTTCCTATTGATAGATTCCATGGCTCTGTCTTTACCAAATGGTCTCATGTGTTTGCTAAGGAGTTTTTACTCCCATAGCACATGTAGCTAGGTAAGTTAATTGCAACCTCGAAATAATTTGAAAACACATATTGTTCAGGGGAAATGAGTTAAAGTCCTTTTAGCAAAATTATGGTCACCATGAAGTAGAAAATAACCTGTTTATTTTATGCAAAATTTGCTCAAATGTTAGAATAAGGAGTGTAGTATGGTTCAGATTTCCTTCCTGAAAAGGTGTAGCAAGCTGAAGGAGCAAAGGGGCTCTAGGTTAACTTGTTCTCTGCAAAGTTCATTCTAGAGCTGTCTAGGTCCTAACCACAGCCACTCTCCATGTAGACAGTATTGCTGGATGAATCTGGACATTGCTAGATATGTGTGGATGAA
>NW_022921441.1:0-225 GCF_012274545.1 Fukomys damarensis
GTGGACTTCACTGGTAAACTCACAGAGTTGCAGCAGCTTTCTCTTTGGAGTACTTCACATTCAAGAAACTGACCGCTTTCGCTTTAATCGGCTAATCCGGGAGAGAATCTGTTTCCCGGGGACAACTGCACTTTAAACCGCAGAAGCCCTGGGCAAAGTGCGTTTGTGTTCTAACGTCAAACTGAAGCTATCCCCAAGTGTACAGAGTTCTGGAGGCTTCTGTGC
>NW_022921441.1:550-803 GCF_012274545.1 Fukomys damarensis
AAGTATACAGAGTTCTGGAGGCTTGTGTGCACTCAGAGCTGATAGGCACTCCCTTAGGCCTGAAGGGCTTCTCTGCTAAAAGTGCCTCACAACAGTGTTTCAATCTGCCAGGCAGAGACCTACAAACAGAAAGGAGAACAGTTGTACTCCGCAGAAGAAGTGGACTTCACTGGTAAACTCACACAGTTGTAGCACCTGTCTCTGTGGAGTACTTCACATTCATGAAACTGACCGTTTTCGCTTTAAACGGCTA
>NW_022921442.1:0-732 GCF_012274545.1 Fukomys damarensis
GTTTGAGCTCAGCTTGGGCGATTTTGCAAAACCTAGTGAGAACCTGTCTCAAGATGAAAAGTAAGAAATAGCTGAGCAAGGGCCCTGAGTTAAAACCCCAGTACCACACAAAAAGTAATCAGCAATATGATTTAACTCATCTTATTGTTATGGTAACATTTTACCCACAGGAATTCTGAAAAAAAAGTCAGTGCTTAAATATATCATAAACCCATTGTATAGATAAGACTGTCAGTGACAGAAACTAGACAAGCTTTAAACCATGAAAGTCTTCAGACAAGCTACTTGGATATCACTCATTTGTGAAGTCAATTGATTGAGAGGTAGAAGGTCTCAGAGTCCTTTTATTTGAAAAAACTACCACTAGTACAATGGTTTTCATCAGAAGCATATCTTAATTTATGCCTACTATATGCTATGTTTTTTCTAGAAGTCCAAAAACCCTTATATTTGAAAATTGAATAAACACAGCTGTTACATTATCCCCCAATGTCCTCTTCCCATATTCAGGAAGTCATCCTGCATCTGAGTGCAGTCATCACACACACTAATGTGTGCATACCTCCGTCTCATGGTTCAGATCTGTGATTTCTGCACTTTCTTTCTTTCTTTTTTTTCAGCTTTAATTGAGTTTATTGGTACATTTTAGGGAAACAGTACAGTTACATCCATTGTTGGGATCTTGTACCTCTACATGACAAGTGTTGATTCTCATTTTTTCCCCTTACCTCT
>NW_022921443.1:0-382 GCF_012274545.1 Fukomys damarensis
AGCAGTAAAGAAGAAAAACAATTTTCCATTCAAGGTGTGTCTCTGTTTTTCCTGGTGGACAACGTGAGTAGCTTACAGATGTGGGTTGACTGACCTCAGTAAATTAGCCATAGTCTCTAGAGTTCAGGCTGATTTCTTGCTGCAAGGGTGCAATTGATTTCATTGACCTCCTTTGTGCTTGAACTCAGAGTAGTTCTACTGCAGATTCTAACACCATTCTCCAGCTCCACATCTGGATTCAGTAGGATGCATTGTCCCAACAACTCACCAACCACCGAAGTTTGTTGTGACTTTCCCAGTTGGCTTCAATTCTCAACAGGTCTTGGAGAGGCCTTCTCTCTACTTCTCACCACTGTGCCACTTTCTGGGTTCAGAACGATTT
>NW_022921444.1:0-2080 GCF_012274545.1 Fukomys damarensis
ATTGGGGGTGGGACAAGGGCAGGGGTGGTCAGTATTATTTTAGACTGAGGTTAGGAGACTCAGTTGAAGTAAACTGTCCAGATCACATTTCCACTAGGAAGCTGCTGAGCGGTGCTGGAACCCAGGGGTGACTGACAGGAAGCCAAGGAATGTTTTTTCCACTGTACTTCTAAGTCCTTCAAGCCACTCAGGGTAAAGCTTCTGGTCAATCCACACTCAACAAATATCTCCACAACACCTCTGAGGAACCTGATTCTTTGAGAACAAGCAAAACTGCCTCATAACAGTTTCTAAGAGGTTAGAGAAGTCTGCTGGATTCTCAACTCAGCAACACAGGACAGAACACCAGACGCTCTAAACTCTGTTCCTGTTCCCACTCTTTGTGATGAGTTGCTTTATTTTAAATCCTGCCCTGGAAAGATGGGGATAAGGTGACAATATTAAGTTTCTATGAATTCAATAGAACAAGGAGAACAGATTATAGAATTAAAAAAAAAAGTAACCACAGGGCCAGGGATTGAGCTCAGTGACACCATAGGCACCATTGCAAGCACAAGGTCCTGAGTTCAATTCCCAATCCCAGAAAAAAGAAATAAAAAATAACCACAGTGATATTTATATCACAGCTTTCATACGTTCACAGGTTCATTAAGATTTACAGCATCCAGATAGAGTAGGAAGGCAGGTCCTTTTTGCATCACCATTAAGGGAAAACGAGACAGAACTGGAGCAAATAAATATTTTCAAAGGAATGAGGCTCAGATTCATGAAGCCTAGCCTTCCTGCCATCAAACCATTTACCAATTTCCAGGCAAGATGACACAAACCTGCTCATTTTTCACAACGGTAAAGACCCTCCCATTGAATATATTCCTCTAGAACCTAGGACCAAAAGATTCATTAGCAGTCACGTGCTTCCTCTCTTTACTCTGAAAGGAATGCAGCTCAACTAATCAAGAGATTCTGGAAATTTACTTCATGGATACGCTGTTTTGTTCTCAACATCCAGGTAAACTTTAAAACTCTTGCCCTGAAAGGTAAACCACTTAGAACAGCTTGCAGAATATTTTCCTCCTAAAGAAAGTGCATTAAATACCCCTCTTAAAGGTCAGACAAAATGCTGTAAAGCACCTTCACAAATATCCACAAAAATACAATGGTAGCTAAAAATATTAAAATGCTCTTCCACCCTACCCCTGTTGTAGCTTCTTCTTTTGTCTCTCTGCATTTTGCCAGTCTCTGAAAACTAGAACAGCTTGCAGAATATTTTCCTCCTAAAGAAAGTGCATTAAATACCCCTCTTAAAGGTCAGACAAAATGCTGTAAAGCACCTTCACAAATATCCACAAAAATACAATGGTAGCTAAAAATATTAAAATGCTCTTCCACCCTACCCCTGTTGTAGCTTCTTCTTTTGTCTCTCTGCATTTTGCCAGTCTCTGAAAACTTAGGTAGGGAGCCCGGTTCTGCCTTTACTTTATGTATGTGATTTAAGTGCCACTCTGCCTCAGTGTTTTCACGAATAAAACGGATAAAGTGAGAGTAGCTACCATACAAAGGTTGCCATGAGTTTTTAAATGTAGCATTGTAAGCAAAGTGCTTAGTGCAGTGCCTCATATAGAAGAGGGGCTGAATAATCAGTAGCTGGCATTCTCGTGTCTTTTGGCGTCAACTTGTCCCTGGGGACCCAAAGGACAAACCAAGCCCTAGACTACCAAGGAACAGGCGGCACGGGACCATTTCTCGATTTTCCTCCCTTCCGGACCTTGGCAGAGATAAAGCCTTGAACGACGAGGCGGCCTCAGGACAGTCCTGGAGATCAGTGTGAAGGGGAAAACAAGAGCCGGAAGAGAAGTTTTCCCTTCAGCCAGGGGCGAATATTTCGGGGCCTCCGTCTAGGAGTCTCTCTGGCGGAAGCCCCCAGACAAGCTGCGAACCTGGGGCGGCCAGTGTGCGGAAAGGCAGTCAACTGCGCGCGAATGAATGAACCCGCAGCCCCTCCTCCTCGTCCCGGCTAAGGACGCCGCTTGCGCCTTTCTAGAGCGTCGTCCTCTCCGTGACCTCTGACCCCGCAAATCCC
>NW_022921444.1:2185-4882 GCF_012274545.1 Fukomys damarensis
GGCCGGGGCGGGGCGAGAAGGGTGGAGCTGGTCTCTGTTAATCTCTCTGCAAGGGCGGTGCTGGCGCTCTACCCCTCCCGGCGCTCTGCAAGCTAGCCAGCCGACTGCTAAAATTGCTAATTAATTTAGTGTGATGGAATCAGAAAAGGTCATGGAGATTTTGATCTTCGAAATCCATTTCTGTGTTACAGGCGGGGAAAATAAGGCTCTGAGAGGAGCAGGATTTTATCCAAGGTCACTCACGAATGCTCAAGTCAAAACTACAGCTGTAAATCTTGGCAAGCACAAGACTGCCGCTAGAGCCTTTCAGCACACGCTTTGAGAATTCAGTGTTGTCTAGGGGAAAACATCAGACCTTCCAAGGAACTCCATAACGTACCATTTCTCTTTTTCCGGGAACTCAGTTGTTCCAGCCACCTCATTCCTGACTCTGCAACTATTAGTCTTCACTTCTTTTCTTCATCCCCTTTAAAACATTATATAACTTCTACTCTTCAAATGTGTTTTATATAACATAAAAATATAATGTATAATATTGGCATTTAGAGAAATGGAAATATAGGAGTAAAGAAAAAGATTTTTTAAAAATCACGTGCAAACAATCCCATTCCCTGAGAAAGTCACTGTTAATATTTCAGTAAATACCCTCCTAGGTTTGATATAACATCTGGTATGTTTAACTTACAAAGATATTGGTACCACTTTCCCAAAACATGTCTGCTTGGTACTTTCTAATACTTGCCTAGTCTTCCATGATACGGATGGTATTGCTATTCTCTCATACAATCTCTTAAGATTGTCTACTTAGGTTATCTTTTCAATATTATAAAAACGCTTACTCATAAATAACCTTGCGCAGCCATCTGTGGTCCCATTTTATATCTAGTTTTAATATGATTTTAAGTGTGTGAAAGCAGCTTCAACTCCTTTTTAAAATTTTGAAAAACTACAGACTTCCAGCAAGTTGTAAAAACACCACAAAATAAAGTCCCATGTACCCGTCACCCACCTTCCCTCATGTTGACATTTTATATATCTGTAGTGTAACATTAGAACTAGGAATTTGGCACTGGTAAAATACTGTTGTCTCAGACTTTATTCTGCTTTTAAATCATTTTTTCCCTGTTAAGTTTATTGGTACATTTAAAGCAAACCATAGCTACATTCATCACTGGGATCTTGTACTTTTACATGATCCGTCTTTCAAATCATTTTTGAAATAGGCAGGAAGAAACAGATATTTTTTGGCTGTAACAACAACATACATTTATGCTCTCCTAGTTCTGGAGGCTGCCAAGTGTAACATCGAGTCCAGACTGGTTTCTTCTGAAACCTCCCTCCTTGAATTGCAGATGGCTGCCCTTTTACTTCTGTGTCCTAACATGCTCTACACGCTATGCACAGATGTCTACAGGAATGAGAGGAACTGTTTTTCTTTTTTTCAGTTTTTTGAAACAGGGTCTTGCTACGTAGTCCAGACCAGCCTTGAACTGACTATGTAGCCCAGGCTGGCCTCAGACTTGCAGCAGTTCTGCGTCAGCCTCCCAAGTTCTGGTATCACAGGCTTGCACTATCATGCCTAACTAGAGGAACTTTTTCTAGTGATAAATGTTGGCAAGTGAATTGCATCGGGAATATGACACAGAAACAAAAGTTATCCAACAAGACCAACAAACCTAAATGTACCAGCCTGGAGAGCTTACCCACAAGTGACAAGTTAGTTGTAGAAGCAGAGCTTTAAGATTTCCAAGGAGACAGAGTCACTGGACCCAGCTGCTCAGGAACGACTTTCCCAGGAAGGTGGCATTTGTGCTAAGTCTTGCTCAGTAAAAACAGAGTTGCATAGGCTGAGATGGTTAGAAAGGACAATCCAGGGAGAAGGACAGTACAGAGGCAGGGAGGCTTCCAAGACTTTTGTTCAAGGGAGCTGGAAATCCGAGACCTTCAGAGAGCTTGAGTGATCCAAATCCTCTACTCTGCGTCAGAACCTGGACTAAGTGCTAGACAGTCAGATGGGTGAGGCAGAGGGCTTGCCCCTGCTGAAACTACAGTTTGTTTGGAGAAGGTGACAGAGCAGAGAACACAAATGTTTGTGGGGTTTTTTTTGTTTTTGTTTTTGCTTTTTGGTACCGGGGATCGAACTTGGGTCCTTGTGTTTGCGAGGCAGGCACCGGAACCACTGAGTTAAATCCCTGGCGAGAACACAAATGTGATTGGTGCTGTGATAGGGGATGTTCTAGGAACTTTGTGAATCCAGAGCAGGAACTGAAGTTCCCTCGGTTTGGAGGGACCAGGGGAGACCAAGATAAGTGGAAGTATTTAAACTAGAACTTCAGAGCAACAGTGAATGCTTCCGGAGCACCTTTACTGTAGCAGGTGGCAGGTAGATGTTATTTGCTCTTTATGCCAGCTCCGTGAGGTAAGAACTGATTTTGCAGGACTACCACTCGGAGTGCTTAAATCAGTCCAACAGTGTGGAAGCAGCAGAGCTGTAGGCCTGGTCCCAGAGCCCCAGCTCTAACTAGTCCTACTCATTTCTCCTAAAATACATTTGTCATTCCCACTTGAAGTTGCTGTATTCGGTATATACAGTATTATATACTGTACAAGGCATGGCCTAATCCATCTTTGGAGCTCACTGTTCAGTGTGGAAGAAAAACAAATAAATGGACAAACTGTAACTCCGAGTGATCTGCA
>NW_022921445.1:0-4226 GCF_012274545.1 Fukomys damarensis
TTTATTTATTTATTTATTTTGGTACTGGGGATCGAACTTGGGACCTTGCATTTGCAAGGAAGGTAACAGAACCACTGAGCTAAATTCCTGGCCCTTTTTTTTTATTTTATTTTAAGAGGCATCTCAACTTCAGAAACATAATATTATGGAGAAAACAAATATATAGGGCCAATAAAATTATGCATAAAATCTTATATAATCACTTTAGCCTTTAGTTTGAAGTGGAAATTAACTATATTTTTGTGTTTGTGAAAAGCTATTTTCTTTTATTATCACTTATATTTGTATATATCATAGTGCCTGAGAAGATTTCACCTGAATATAAGTATGTATTACTTTTTCAAAACTGGAAAATGGCAGAGCCTGGTGAGCTCCCCACAGCCCAGCTTCATCCTTACACCCACATCACTCACACATACCAAACAGGCCTCACAGCAAGGAGTTTGCCTTAAATCTCAGAGGAGAATTTGGACATGGGCTTTTCAGCAGTGCTGAAACTGCAAGGACTTCGACAACTCTAGAGATGCACTAAATGCATTTTGCATAAAGGGATGTACATGAGTCCTCTAGGGGCCAGGAGTGGAATGTTACGGTTTGTGCCAAGATGAGCCCCAAAGCCTCTTGCCCTCATAGGTGGGGCTGTAGGAAAGTGGCTAGATCACGGGTAGTGATACAGGATTAGTCCCCTATGGATTAACATAATTCTGGGTTTGGCTGAATGGATTTACTGAAGAGGGAATCCCTATTCTGGGTGTGGTGGCACCAACCAGTAGGTTTATTACCAAGATAGAATGTAAAGGGACAGAAAGAAGGTAGGCTCACTGCTTCCTGCTGCCTGCCAGCCTTGCCGGAAACTGACTCTCCTCGGCCATGCCATCCTGCCTTGGAGTCAGCCAACTATCTCCTGAAACCTCTACTAACTGAAATAAACCTTTCCTCTTAAACAAATAAATAAAGTGAAAGCCATTGCTTTAATAAAATCTAAAGTTTTTTATGCTCAAAGTATCAAGTATTGAGTAGAAGAACTGTCTGGCAGGTGGCTTTACCATCCTTCAGCCTTGTAAAATAAAAAATAGAACAAATAAAAAAATATTGATAGACGGCATGAACACTGAAAATCTAAAGGACGGTGGTCATAGTAAGCACCGAAGAAGGATGGGAAGTGGTGAGAGAACAAAGAAGTGATTGCCCAGGAACACAGCTGAGGAGTAGAGCTGAGTGGATTAGAGAAGATGTGAAAGTTCAGGGCCGGGGATTTAGCTCAGTGATGCCACCGCCTACTTTGCAAACACAAGGTTCCGAGTTCAATCCCCCGTACCAAAAAAAAAAAAATGTGAAAGTTCAAGAGAAAGGCTGGCTTGGTATGTTTAAGGGCATGGAAAATGATAGGAAGATGGATTTCAGAGAAAGAAAAAATTTTTAAAAAGGGCGGGAAGGTTGATGGCCAGTACCTGAATGGCACAAATCAAAGTGTACCTGGATCAAGTGTTTTGCAACTGTGCTATTGCTATGTGACAATGGCTAGCTTCAGGCATGTTTTCGGCTGACCTCAACTTTCATTATTCAAGACAACACCCACTCCCCTGCCATGAAGTAGCTTGTTACAGGAACCTCCGCAGAGCACCTGCAGTGATTAAGCAGAGGGCATGCTTCTCTGTTCCTTCCAAGAAGGACAAAGTCTGATGCCTCATTAAATAATATTCTTTATCTGATGACTGCATTAAAAACAGTAAATTTGAAAGACAAGAAAAATTTAAAATCTATATAAAATCAAGTGATATATAGTTAACCAATTCCGTTCTAGGTTTGTGGGCAATATAGTGCACTCTAAGAGGAGAGTTCTAGATTTAGACCAATCTAAATTCACATTCTGATTTTGCAGTAATTACCGGGGTGAGCTTCTGTAAACTCTTTAACCTATCTAAACCACATATTTCTGTAGAATGAATCCAGAATTGTTCAAAGCATTCATTGAGATATTATGCATTACCTGACATGTAGAAAGAGATTAATAAATGTTTGGAGGCAAAATCACAGACATCAAAAACTACTCAAGAAAAAATACTCAATTCTATGACAAGCTGAACTATTTCTATGTTTCTACTGTGACTTTACTGAAGAGTGATTAACTTTCAGAACTCCCTCGTACTCTGAGGTTGACAAATGAAGAGGACTACTGGGAAAGGTTAAGGGAATGGGAGAAGAAGAAATAACCTCATATCTCACATTCTACAATTTTGTTGGTACAATCCTGTCTTGTCTCCAAATCTGGAGTTTTCCAACCTTGCATTAATGACCTAAAATGGAGATTCTATAAACACATTAATCTGTGACAGTTTTTTTTTATTCCTGTTTTATCAATATTTTTTTTAACTGAGACCATAGATAAGAATCTTCCTGGAGCTTTTTTTCACTGTACACCAAGCCCTTTCTTAGATCTCCTGAATCAGAAACACAATGGGTTGAGGCCTGCGAATTTTTAAAAACATTCCGCAGATATGGGTGCTGTGGTTTATGTCTATAATTCCAGCACTCCAGCAGGCTGAGGAAGGGGGACTGTGATTTAAAGCTCTTCCTAGGCAACTCAGTGAGGCCCTGTCTCAAAAATCTTTTAAAAAATCAAAAAGTCTGGGGAGAAGCTGAGTGCAAAGTCCCTATGTTCAATCTCTGGTACAAAAAAAAAAAAAAAATTCCCAGTTTTTATGAATGATATCCCTGAATATAAAAGTTTTCCTTAGTCCAGTGTTTTAAATCAGATCCATATACTACCAATATCAAAAGCGGTCAGGGAGGAGGAGAGACTGTAATTCTTAAAGGTGCAAGTTCCTAGACCCCACTGCAGACACAGTAATTGCAAATCTCTGGAATTGGGATGCAGATTTCCAGCAGCTTCCTATGCCAACCTAGGCTGAAACGTACTGAGGCTATCTAAACACATTTTCTTAAGATTGACCTGATGACCTTATGATTTTTGGATTTTAGCAGATAAAAATAACCACATAGAATGTTCAAAAATAATGAAATATTTTAGTAGTTCTCTCCTAGAGATTTTGATTTAGTAGGTATAAAGGAGAATCTAGGAAGCTGTGTATTTAATATGATATATAGATGCTATTTTATATATGCATTATAGTATGTATATATGAATTAAGTATATTTTGGAGCCCGTACATAAATTAGCAGACCATAATTTGAAAATCACTGCTCTAAAGCTTTTGCTCTTTCCCAAAGTCAAAGTGATGATGAAAGGCAAACATTTTGAATTGATTCATGAAATCAAGGCAGCCACAACAGCCCAACTAAAGAAATTTATGAAAGAGGACTTCCTGAACTGCTTCAGAAAGTGATAAGAGCAATGGGATACCTGTGTTCAAACCCAAAGGGAATATGCTGAGGTGAATTAAAATTTAAACATTCATTGTATTTTTTGATGACACATTTGTCTAAATGAAATTACATTATATTCACATTTAGGAAGTTTTTAAATTTTCAAAATACATCAAACAATTTTTGTTGTAAAATTATATTGGTGGCTTTGGAATCATTTATTTTAACATATGAGATTTTCTTTGCACAGTCAACAATTGTATAATTCAGAAATTGTGGTTTTCTTTCATTAAGTGGTATAAGAGTTAAAATCTATAGACATTTATGATGATCTTTCTAGTCCAAAGAGAAAAATCACATCATCAAAAATACTAGAATGGTGGTGTATGCCTGTAACAGCCCTTTGGGAGACTATGACACAACTATTGCAAGAGTAAGCCCAGCCTGGGCAATTTAGAGATGTAGCAAAACCTTGTCTTAAAATAAAAAACCAAACAAAATAAGGATGCAGCTTAATGCAAAGGTCATGGGTTCAATCCCCAGTACAAAAAAATAAAAATAAAAAATAAAAAATAAAAATTTCAATAAAAACAGAATAAGGTGAATGTGTAATAAATTGTTGTTTTGAATCTTCAAATCACTATATATGCCTGGCAAGTGTATCAAGGGCCCAACATTTATGGCAAGTAAATGAATATATGCATGCATAAATAAATAAATGAATTAATAACTAAAAACCACATTTGTATTTCAAAGTCATTACTTTCACTTTAATGAGTTAATTTTATTGTGATTACCTTTCTGGCTAATAAAATTTCATTGTCTAAAAACTTAGCTCTTATCCCTAAAATGTACCAATAAACTCAATAAAATTAAAAAAAAAAAAAAAAAAAAAAAAC
>NW_022921446.1:0-212 GCF_012274545.1 Fukomys damarensis
TGAGCACACGGGTTGAGACAGAGAGGAGGAACCTGGATGCAGCATGGGCTACAAGAATGACACGCTGCCTGCAGATCTTGCAGGGGAAGCATGGGCCTCTCCCCTTACATTCCTCTCTCTCTATGAGCTCTGGTGGACCCCACAGATGAGACATGCTTCCTATGCTCTGCTGTGTGTCTGGGCTTTACACAATTCTCCCTGTTAATCTTCAT
>NW_022921447.1:0-208 GCF_012274545.1 Fukomys damarensis
GTAGGTACAATTTCTTCTATTTCAAAGACTACACTGAAACTGTGGTAGGCTTGGTTGTGGCTGCCTGAAAACCATCACAATACAAAATAACCATTCAAACTTCTCCATCTATCATGGCTAGTGAAAAGCACATTCTATTACTCTCTTGCTTTCATTGGTAAACGTTCGAATGAATTATAATCTGAATATCTTTTCATAAGGGTTTTTT
>NW_022921448.1:0-266 GCF_012274545.1 Fukomys damarensis
TGCTGCTTTCTCTTGCTCTGTCCTTTGACAGTTTGATTATTTCTCCTGTGGATCTCTTTAAGTGTATCCTACTTGAAGTTCAGTGACCTTCTACAATGTGTATATTCATGATTTCTAACAAATTTGAGGAGTTTATTGCAGTTGCTTCTTCAAGTACTCTTTCTCTTGCACTTTGCCTTCTGAAATTTCCTTTGTGCAGACGTTGATGTGTCTGGTGGTATCCCACAGATTGCTCAGGCTTGGTTTACCTATCTTCATTCTGTTTT
>NW_022921449.1:0-247 GCF_012274545.1 Fukomys damarensis
TTCTTTATCTTCTCCATTAATATTCACTCCAAACACCAGAATGGGACACACATTCATCAAACCGAGATAATCACTGAGTGTCTGCCACATGCCTAACATTGTGCCAACCACCTTAGAGAATACACATAAGGTATTGCCACAGCCTCTTGATATTTTAAACTATTTGTGAAGCCATGACTTACATGGGCAAATTCCTAATAAATAACGAAGAATAGGGAAAATAAATGAGCAAATATCTGTGAGTTAA
>NW_022921450.1:0-567 GCF_012274545.1 Fukomys damarensis
CACCGGGCCATGTTACCATCTCTTATTTTTATGTATCTTTTGAGACAGGGTCTTGCTGAATTAGTGTTGCCCAGGCTGGCTTTGAACTTAGAATCCTTCTGCCTCAACCTCTCGGAGTGCAAGGATTACAGACTTTTGCCACCAGTCAAGGCGAGCCAAAGTCTTTTGAAAGGACATGTTTTAGACAGCATCTGCAGTGTACTCTCCAGTGTTTCTTTTTTATTTGGCATGAAAATGTGATGCTTGGTGCTTCCAAAGTCTATGCTGAGGCTGGATCAGCAAAATAAAGGTACCTTGAGTCCCACATACCAAGTCCATTATACCATCCCTGGAATGTCTGTTTTCCATCTCCCTTTACAATAGAGGAAAATAGCATTACATCTTATGAAAAAAGTTACTTTGTTTTTTTCTCATTTACAGAAAAGAATGTCTTTTTCTTAATATAGCTTATTAAGACAGAAGTTATATTCTTTTAAATACACGAGCTCAGCAAGATGCTATTTTTTTAATTGTAGAGAATGAAGGTTGTGTGACCCTAATCTCATGTTGCAAAGCATTAATATAATC
>NW_022921451.1:0-492 GCF_012274545.1 Fukomys damarensis
ACAGTACAGTTATATTCATTGTTGTTGTCTTGTACATTTACTTGACAGTTCTTGTTTCTCATGATTTGCTCTTGTCCTGCCCTCCCTTCTTCCCTACTCTCCTACCATTTACAAACATTTGTGGACTTTATCATTTTATCCTATTTTTTCTACTGCATATTCCCTCTGTCCTACAATTCCCACTCTCCCTACACCTTAAGCCCTTGTCTTCCTATTTCACATTGTCAACTTTGTCATTAAGAGAAATTATGTACTATCAGAGTTTATTCCCACCAGAGAAACTATTTAGTGTTTAAACACGTGGGATTCATTGATTTCACTTGGGAGTATATCACATAGAGGGACATTTGGCAGGGCAAGCAAAGGCAGTCTATGCTACTTGTGTTTATTCCACCCATTCAGCCAAGGCCATTCTTCTGTTAAATGTCGTACTATCTCAATGTCCACATGAGGTGGGTAGGATTGAAATTAATGAGCGAGGAAATAGATATT
>NW_022921452.1:0-565 GCF_012274545.1 Fukomys damarensis
CCAGATGGAGACTTCTTCACTTATACAAGACGTGAACCTATTGGTGTATGTGGCCAAATCATTCCTGTAAGTTGCTCTCCTGTACGATTAAGAAAGAAAACCTAACTCTAATTTGGCAGCAAAATTTCTCCATAACAAATGGATGCTTGCTTACTGGTTAAATGTGATGTGAATTTCAACAAGTAGGACTTTCAAAACTAGTCTTCCTGTGACCGAATTTCTGGGATATAATTGAAGGAATACTGAAATCTAGCTATACACTGACATTATCTCTTGAGTGTGTTTCGATATCCCTGCAACAAAACCCTAACCTTTTCCTCTAAGAGTTGTTTTCAAAAAACGTGCCTTATGCATTATTGTTAGGAGCCCCGCTTTGAGAGACGTGACAGAGAGGACTGGGCTTCTCTGCTGTGGGACAGCCCTTCCAGGGAATGTGCTGGGCAGACTACTCCACCACTCTGTCTCCTCTGACACTTCTCATCAGAGGCTCAGTAGCGATAAAAGCGTTCAATTCCTGGCAGACATTTTTATTTTTGGTTGGTACGTGCTGGCAGACCACAGTGAT
>NW_022921453.1:0-377 GCF_012274545.1 Fukomys damarensis
GCCTCAAAACAATACTAAACATCATTTAAATATAAAAAATGAATAAAGAAACACTAAATAAAAAGTCTTCCCTTTCTTTTAAATCATTACATGTATTGTGTTTCTCAACTTTCATTAAAAGCAAAACAGAATATGGAAGTTTTTCAAAAGATGGAAATGTTGAGTAAATATATTAGAAATGCTAAATATGTCAGAAATTATAAGACAAGTATTATAGCAAGAAATTATGGCAATAGTATAAAAAATATTCAACAGGAAAACAAGACACTCGAATTGTGTGCACAGAGGATTTCCTGTAGGCTCCTACAGCTTCAATTTCAAAGATCTTCATTTGAGCTGATCTTTCCCAGGCCTTGTAATGAATTTTGAATTTGCAT
>NW_022921454.1:0-229 GCF_012274545.1 Fukomys damarensis
TACTGCTGGTCCAAGCAGTCACCGATAAAGACACCCTTTTGTGGCACATTTTGTTTTTGTTTGCCCTACATACCATAATTACTGAAGATTGCTTTGTTTAATTTTCCATCACTCTACATTTAATTCTCCCATGACTTTATGACAGACTGGAATAATGCCGCGGATGCTATTTTCCAAATGGTAAGGTGTTCACTTATTCATTAATGTGTTCAATAAAAGGTTTATTCAA
>NW_022921455.1:0-223 GCF_012274545.1 Fukomys damarensis
TACAGAATATAAAAGCTTTTTGATACTACCTTGGTCTTAGAGTTCTGGAGTGAGTAGGAAAGGCATAAGATTAAAGGAAAAGATAATTTTGCGTCAATTTAGAAAGATGTAGTATAGAGTGACTACATGCAGCATCATTTCTACTAGAAGCAGAGGTGACCAGAGAAATTTAAGCCCCAGAAAAACCTCAGAGGTTTTCAAAATAAAAATAAAATAAAGTAAA
>NW_022921456.1:0-537 GCF_012274545.1 Fukomys damarensis
TACTTCACATTCATGAAACTGACTGCTTTGGCTTTAAACGGCTAAGCGGCGAGAGCAGCTGTTCCCCAGGAAGAACTGCACTTTAAACCGCCGAAGCCCTCTGCAAAGTGCGTTTGTGTTCTAACGTCAAACTGAACCTATCCCCAAGTGTACATAGCTCTTGAAGGTGGTGTGCACTCAGAGCTGCTAGGCACTCTCTTAGGCCTGAAGGGATTGTCTTCTAAAAGTGCCTCACAACAGTGTTTCAATCTCTGCCAGGCAGAGACCTACAAACAAAAAGGACTACAGTTGTACTCCACATAAGAGGTGGACTTCACTGGTAAACTCACAGAGTTGCAGCAGCTTTATATGTTTAGTGCTTCACATTCATGAAAGTGACCGCTTTCGTTTTAAACAGCTAAGCGGCGAGAGAAGCTGTTTCCCGAGGAAAACTACAGTTTAAACCGCAGAAGCCCTCTGCAAAGTGCGTTTGTGTTCTAATGTCAAACTCAACCTATCCCCAAGTGTACAGACTTCTGGAGGCGTGTGTGCACTCGG
>NW_022921457.1:0-297 GCF_012274545.1 Fukomys damarensis
CCACTTCTTTTAATGCTCAAATTGTCACACTTTTGGATAGTGACTACCTTTCAAGTTGGTTCCAGTGTCTTTTTGTCTTGACTGCATTAAGTTTCAGAATGTTCTTTCATAATATCTAAAATAACAACTCTATTTTTATCAGTGATATAAACGTGATAGATTTTCCTTGTTACATAGGAAGGATAGTGGTGTTTTCTTTCCACATTAGTAGAGGAAACATAAAATGATTTTTGTTTTTTGTTTCAACAAAACTTTGAGAGACTTTAATCACTTAAATCAAGAAGTGATTAAATTAAT
>NW_022921458.1:0-219 GCF_012274545.1 Fukomys damarensis
ATTGCGCATTCCGGCCCAGCTTCTGACAGCAGGCACAGAGTGAGTGGAGGGAGGAGGCTGTGAGAGTGTGTGCATGTGTGTGTGTGTGTGTGCCCGTGAGAGGCTGTCTGTGAGGTCTAAAGGGCCAGTGGTGCCCTCATCAGCGGCAGCTCTGAACAGTCAGCACTGTCAGGGGATCCCCATGCTGTCGGATGTGCTGCCGGTTGTAACAGATAGCAT
>NW_022921459.1:0-1948 GCF_012274545.1 Fukomys damarensis
CCTGCCTGCTCTTAAGAATACTTCTCGATGTGTAGGATGTGCAGACAGCCCTATGTTGGAGCCCGTGAACACTGCGGGAACCCTCTGAGTCTCCACGCACAGCCCACAGCGCATGACCTACACAGGTCCCTCCATGCCTGCAAACACTCACTCCATCCTGGCCAGATGCTGCTAGGCTCTCACACTGTGCCTGGGACTCACTGCATTTGCCACAAAGGATCATCCAGACACGGCCAGGCCTGATGGTGGCAATGCCTGGGGATGAGGACTGTGCACCCCATAGAAGTGACTTTGAGAATAATCTACACTTTACGGTTTGCTCCAGGTAGGGCTTAATTTCTGTTCTACATGTGAAATACACCAACCTCACAATTAACGTATTCGTTATGTACCACAGACACATACTAATAAAAAATATAATATGCTAAAAATAAAAAAGGGAATGAAGTTCTGACACATGGGAAAATAATACAATAGCCAAGTAAAGCGAAGTCTGCACAGAGCTGAGACCCTCGACCTGGCAACCCAGGGTCCTTCAGGCCGCTGCAAACCTGATGCACCAAGTGACAGCGGCCTTGAAGCCAAGGCCACACTGATAGGGTTTCTGCGGCCAAGCTTGGTGTAACAGGAAAGTGCAGTTTCACGGCACTTTGCTCTGTGCACGGCCCAGGGAAGACACATGCAGAGCTTGCTCTGTGGTCACTGCCCAAGATAGCCGGAAGCTGCTCAACTCCGGGGGAGGCTGGGAGGACTGAGTAATGAACAGAAAGTGAACACAGCACTCAGGAAAATCTTCTCAAGGTGTCCTCAGCCTCCCCGCCCCACATTTGTACCTCTGCTCAGGACCCTGATGCCTCCATTCTAGCAGTGTGACCAGAACTGCTGTCTCCTCTCTGGTCCCAGGATTCAGGCTCAGAGGTGGGTCTGGCAGTGACATTGGAGGTGCCCCCCCATACCTGCTCTCTCTAAGAAAAGCCCTGGTCTTTCTCCCGTATGCGTCTCCACTGTACACACCTTCCCCAAGGCTCTTTGAAGACTGCTGGTTGCAGGATTCAGCAGTGAAACAAACTCTTCTAGGCGAGTAGCCTAGGCCAAGTAGGCTTTGCTAGAGCCACTTCTGAGGACCCAGGACAGCAGAGCAGCACATGTGAGGAGAAAAGCAGGTAAGCAAAGCTCAAGAGGCGAGGGGTGGGACCACGCACCAGTGGCCCAAGGCATCAGTGGCAACTGTGCCTGGTGGGAGCAACACTCTGGCCATTATCATTGGCATGCACAGTGCTTGGTCACTGATCTGAAAGGCCATGAGGATTGGGGGTGGAGATGAGCACAAGTGGTCCTAGGCTGCTCACCCCCAAAATTCTGTCCTGTGGAAAGAGGGAGGAAATGTGTGTTCAAAATGCACTGGCAGTGAAAGACAGTTAAACTTTGTGACCTGGATCTGAACTGCAGGGGACTTTAGCCCAGAAGGTAAGGATGATCAGCTGCATTTATTAAGAACCTTCTGAAGTCGGGTGTGGTGGCACACACCTGTAATCCCAGCACTTGGGAGGCTGATGCAGGAGGATCAGTGTGAGTTCGAGACCAGGCTGGGCTACACAGTGAGTTCCAGGTCAGTCTCAAGTACATAGTGAGACGCTGTCTCAAAACAAAACAAAAAAAGAACCTTCTGGAGCACACAAAGAACTCAGCTGTCTTCAAGTGTTACTCATGACTTCGGTAGCCCAGCCCCAGCAGAAAAGAGGAACAGAGGTGGGGACATTGCAGGTCTCAGAATGGAGAGGAGGAGGGGCTGGGCACCCCAGGTGGAGGGAGCCACCCTAGGGCTCTGAGGAAGGCCTGAGCTGGTCCAAGGTTCTGGGGCACCACAGGATGAGGATCAATTCCACCTGCTGAGTGTGCGGTTCACGCGATCAGTTCCCAGGAGGAGCCAGCCTGGCTTCCCATCAGG
>NW_022921460.1:0-1068 GCF_012274545.1 Fukomys damarensis
AAACTTGAGAATTATATATATATATATATATATATGATCATCTGAACAACCATAAAAGCTTCTATAAAAATTGAAAGATAAAATTGAGAGACTACCTCAACATCAGTGGTAGAGAAATAATCTCTTTTGACAAAAATACATGATGTGTATATAATCAATTGTATAAAAATAAAATTGTACAATAAATGATAATTATATCTTCATTATTTTAGGTATTGTGCAAAATGTCATATTATTCCATTCATATTCAATATAATGTTTGTAGGAAGTATTTTGAATCCTCATTCTAGAGATGAGGGAATTGAGGCTCAGAATGGTTTAATATGCTCAGGATTGAACAACTATGATAATCTGGATTTTGTAAAGCCAAAATACAGACATTCTGAAATAAAAGTTAATGATATTTTAATATACTATGTCCGACCATGCCTTATTATATTGCATTGTACATTATGAGAGTACACTGCAACTTCTTTTCCTAGCCTATTGTATCCTATAAAATTTAAAACTACTGTACTGGAAGAATTATAGTAAAATATATTCCATAAAAAACAGCAGTTTCAGTATGGTTGAAAGTATTTTAATTTCGAGCATCTCTATTATGCTCCTCCCGCTTTCAGTTACCAAAGTATGGATTTTATATTAAACCATATACTTTGTAGGTGACCATGTACTTAAATTAAGCAATTAATATAATTTCATGAAATTGTACCAGGCACTATTTATTAAGGTTGTATATTTCTAATATGAATTCATAGATAGATAGACAGACAGACAGAAAATCAAGGTCCTCTGGGTAGAATGTGGATGCTAGGAAATTGTGCTACCACTGAATTATACCCCCAGGCCCACTATTGTATTTTAGAGCAAAAAACACTGTGCATAATTAGTCTGAAGCCAATCAGTTTAAGGAAAAATTTATTCTGTTAAGAGATTTGCTTGATTGTATGAAACAAAATATTAGTATTCTCCTTAATAATAAAATTTTGTAGTTTTGTATTCTTCAGGATTACTCACTATAAAATTATTAGTTTACTTTGTAGTAATGATTTTGAAATTGGACTCATA
>NW_022921461.1:0-249 GCF_012274545.1 Fukomys damarensis
GCACACCAGTGAAGCAGCCCAGGATTGCAGGGGACAAAGCTTAACGTGTTGTTTTGCTTTGTATTGAGAACATTTCTATCCTAATACATTATCATTATTTCCATGAATCACTTAATGAATAATTAAACTGGTCAAATCCAGCACCAAGAAAATGGCCTGCTGTGTAACTGTGCTCTTTCAAAAAATTGCAGGGCCCTGGGCAGACCCTGTCTGCAGACCTGCTAGTGATTTCTTCATCCATAGACCACG
>NW_022921462.1:0-240 GCF_012274545.1 Fukomys damarensis
TTTTTTTTTTTGTTCTTTAAAATGAATATGAGTTGTTATTTCCAATGTTTGGCTGCTTCACTTTTTTATAGCAAGGATTTACTTTAAAAAATAAGCCATTTAACTCTACATTGGACTTCATTCTGATGTTTCTAATAAAGAATTATCAGAAACCTAAAAACAGCAACACAAAACCAAGAATCCTCATGACTCTCCAATTTAATTAAGTGATCTACAGGCTGATTTGACTTAATCATACTT
>NW_022921463.1:0-203 GCF_012274545.1 Fukomys damarensis
TGTTACTACATCGAATTCTTCTCAGCAGTGGCCTAAAGGATAATGTTAAAGAGAAATAATCTTAGGGCATGGAGTTGTAAGCAGTAGGGTTGGTGGTTAACTGGCTCTAGAAGGAGGAATGGCCCACAAAAGGATGGACTATTGGACAGCAGCGGTTGGCCTAGCTGGTTGTTATGAGTTGAATTATGCCCTCCCTCCAAATT
>NW_022921464.1:0-282 GCF_012274545.1 Fukomys damarensis
TTTACTAACAGCTGGTGATTATTATCCTTTGCCCTCCCTCCATTTTTAGACAAATACGCCCTCCATTCCCCCTTTTTTTCTTTGGTCATTTGCTACTGCTTTTGTACTCTCACTTTCCTGCCCTATGTCTAGCCAAACACACTTTAATTGTGAGCTCAGGAGTTACCTCTAGAAAATCCATCCATGATAGCTTTTATGTATACTCTTTAAACCTCACTGCCTAGCACTTAGAAGAATTCAATGATGATGAAGGAAGACTATGTATACAAAGATGATTTCAAA
>NW_022921465.1:0-514 GCF_012274545.1 Fukomys damarensis
ATCTCTGCCAGGCAGAGACGTACGCACAAAAGGGAACACAGTTGTACTCCATTTAAGATGTGGACTTAACAGGCAACCTCAAAGAGTTTCAGCACCTTTCTCTGTGGAATACGTCATATTCAGGAAACACACTTCTTTGGTTTCAAAGGGCTAAGCTGGGAAAGAAGCTGTTTCCTGGGAAAAACTGCAGTTTATACCACAGAAGCACTCTGTAGTGTGCGTTTGTGTTCCTACATCTACTTGAAACTATCTCCCATATACAGATTTCTGAAGGCTTGCGTGCACTCAGACAGCTAGGTAATCTCTTAGGCCTTAAGGGCTTTTCTGGTACAAGTGCCTCACAACAGTGTTTCAATCTCTGCCACGCAGAGACCTAGAATAAAAAAGAAATACAGTTGTACTGCCTATAAAATTCTGGACTGCACTGGTAAACTGACAGAGTTGCAGCACATTTCTATGTGGAGTACTTCACATTCAGGAAACTGACCGCATTGGTTTCAAAGGGCTAAGTGGG
>NW_022921466.1:0-336 GCF_012274545.1 Fukomys damarensis
ATGCCAATGTTGAGGCAGAGCAGAGCAGCTCAGTACTACAGCCAAGTGTCACAGCTCTTTATAGCTCAGTGTAGCAGCTCTGCGTCACAGCTCTCATAATTTGAAGACTAAAGAATCCAATAATAAGTTGAAAAGGTGGAGAAAAAAAACTTTATTATGCTGGCAAGCCCCAGCGGGCTCAGGTGAGTCTGAGCACTCTACCAGAAATGAAAGCCTCCTTATATAGGGATCTACAGAGTAGGCAAGTATGCTCAATGAATCAGGGGAACAGAGTTACAGAACATTCCTGAAATAAAGGGGCGAAGTTACAGAATATTCCTGAAACACACGTCATGT
>NW_022921467.1:0-538 GCF_012274545.1 Fukomys damarensis
TTGAACCCAGGTGTTAGAGATATTCCTAAATAGGTGACTTGTTGTTTGAAAAGTTGGACTTTTATTGGTGACACCCGATATCCCCTCTGGGAGATAAAGTTTAAAAGTGTGTAAGTATCTTGTTGGAGTGTAGGTAATGAAGGAGCACAGAGAAGGAGGTCATCTACATATTGGATACATTATGTATCTTTAAGATGGAGAAGAGAGAGATATTGTGCTAGAATTTGGCCAAACAGGTGGGGGCTATCCCTAAAACCCTGAGGCAAGACAGTCCAGGTAAGTTGGGTAGACACATTCGTGAAGGGATAGGTCCAGGTGAATGTGAAAATATCTTGAGAGTCTTTATATAACAGGATAGAAAAGAATGCATCTTTGAGGTCTAAAACAGAAAATTAAGCGGCATCGGATTGGATGGAAGACAGGAGGGTATATGGGTTTGGCACAATAGGATGTATGGGAACAACAGCTGAATTAGTGATCCTAAGGTCTTGAACTAATTGGTATGTCCCATTGGGTTTTTTTACTGCTAAAATGGGAG
>NW_022921468.1:0-216 GCF_012274545.1 Fukomys damarensis
AGGTCCGCAGAGGACAGCGGAACCATCATCCTGTCTATTCAGGCCTCCATCTTCAGCTGCTCAGAGGCTTTGGGGCCGGGGAGATGCTAGCGCTGCTGATTTGGACACGCCCTCTCCCATTCTGGGACCACTGCTGAGAGGTGCCACTGTCAAAGGCCTAGGCAAGGGACGGACGTAGGCTGGCGGTGGAAGCAGGCCTTGTCATTAAGAAGCTGA
>NW_022921469.1:0-312 GCF_012274545.1 Fukomys damarensis
TGTCTCCAGACTTCTTGGTGCATGAGAAAAATACACTTACTAGTTCAATTCACTGTAGGGTAAGGAAAAATTTGGAAAAATTTTAAAATGACCAGTTGTCTTCAGTGCAAAACTAGGTATTATCTCATATGCTCTTCCAGGTTATCTGATTCTATGGTGTCTCTACACCTCTCTGTGTTGTGGAGCTGTTTTACAATTTGGTAAACTATGTGTAACTGTTGGCAATGCCGATGAATCTTGTCCATAAATGTGCAAATGAATTCTGTCTGGGGGAGCTGCACCTGCTTCCCCACAGTTTTGCTCTACTAAGCA
>NW_022921470.1:0-285 GCF_012274545.1 Fukomys damarensis
TAATCCTATCTCCAACACTAAGAGGAACCCTGACCTGAGAAGAGGGACTAACACTCCTACAACTTTCCTCACACTGAACGTGAAATTAACACCAATACTCCCCATCCAACACTCATGACACTACTCAGGGAGGAATATCGGTGGCTTATTCCGTCCCCTAAGTCTAGGGGTAACCGTTGTCGCTGGCCAGGCGCTACCCATGATATTCAGGCCACCATGGGCATTTCATGGGAAACACACATTAGACTCGACCTTCAAAAAAGCCGGTACCCTCACCTTCCCTCC
>NW_022921471.1:0-240 GCF_012274545.1 Fukomys damarensis
TTACAGATTTTACTTGGATATCATCACTTTTTCTACTAATGTCCTATTTTTGTTCTACGATTACAACCCAGGACATCATACTGCACTGATTACTTTCAGTTTTGACATAATCATTTAAATGTAAGTTTATATAATTTAATTTTTAACAATGTCTGTTTCACAACTGGCTCAAAAACGCCTGGAGACTTATTGATCAGCTCTCAGAAACTGGTCTGAGCTAGTTCCAGCACATTCTGGGTT
>NW_022921472.1:0-785 GCF_012274545.1 Fukomys damarensis
TTGCAATCAATTGAAAGAATTCTGACATATTTTAAGGAATATGAGAGTATTTGATATCAATCATAGAAAGTGAGGAGGATCTCAGTTGGCAAAGAAGAGAAAAGGTCTGTAGAGCAAACTATAGAAATAAAAACACAGAAGTAGCAATGCCCCGGCAGTATTTGGAAATAATGGGTAGCTTGGTTTCACCAGAGGGCAAGACAAGTGCATAGGATGAATGAAAGATAAAGTAGGAAAGGTAAATTCAGGACATAGCAGGTCAGGTATTGACTGCTGGGTTAAAACATGTTATGTCTATAAGAAATGAAGATCTGTTGATGAATTCTAAGGAGTAGAGTCAAGTGAGAGAGCTGAGCTTGGAAGAATGAATGCATCTGATAAATATTCACAGAACAAACCTGAACAAGTTTATAGGCAGTACAGAGACTGGTACAACAGCACCGTAAACTATGGGTACTCAGCATCTAAAATGACAAGAGAATATTTCAAGAGAGAATTCAGAGAATGTATTAGATGTCAAGAGTGAAAAATAAGTATTTTTAAAGGGGATTTAACTTGTGAGCCTGAGTCATAAAAAGGAACATTAAAAGAAACAAGGAGATATTTAGTAAGATGGCTAACTGCTTAATTCTGTAAGCAGATACAGTTTTAAATGACCTTGAAAAAGTAGCTTGATTTTACTAAGCCTAATTATCTCATCTGTATGAGGGATGTAATTTGTTTTGCATAATTTGCTTTAAGACTAAAGATGTAATTATAGTAAAACAGTAAATAGAATCAAAACT
>NW_022921473.1:0-203 GCF_012274545.1 Fukomys damarensis
ACAAAGATAAGCTGGAGATATTTATCTCTCCCAGTTTCAGAGGGCCAACAGCAAGGTCATGGCCAATTTGATTCCCCATATATGCTCATACACCTTGGATATCTGTAGGGATAATTTTGAGAAATAAAAGAAACAGATGAATACAATATTCAAGGTACAAGGAGGACCAAGAGAACATGCCTCTAGTGGACAGGCTCGATTAA
>NW_022921474.1:0-537 GCF_012274545.1 Fukomys damarensis
TACTGGTCTGCACTGGTTGGAGGCACAGGAAAGTGGGGTGGGGAAGAAACCTAGCTCCACGCACCTCTGGCACTCCTCATTGGTCTGTCTGATCCTCATTTTGGAAAATTTAAATCCATGATGGGCCCTACTGCTTTGACCCTGTTGCAAGGCAGCACATCATGACAGAGATGTGTGCTAGAGCAAAGCCACTCATTTTTTGGCCACAGAGGGAAAAAAAGAAGTGGCTGGCATTCCACAATCCCTTTGATCATGCCTCTGAGACCTAAAGACCTCATAGAAAGCTCTATCTCTTAAACATTTCTCTGCCTATCAATAGATAAAGTGGGACTAAGCCTTAACTTATGCACCGTTGATGAACATTCAAAATCCAAACCATAACAGCATTTACATATACTTTGTTAATGATTTGATATTTCCAACTTACAGTGAAATAGCCTAGAAAACCTATGAAACTCCTAATATTCATTTAACTGTTTCTTGAATTTATTGTCTCAACAGTTTAATTTTTAAAAGTAGTTACAATTTTTTCTACAT
>NW_022921475.1:0-382 GCF_012274545.1 Fukomys damarensis
ATTCAAAATCTTAAATATCATTGTCTTCGGACACAGAAGAAACAGGAGTAGAAGTAATTTTTGCAAGGTCACAAACACGGTAGCTGGCAAATCCAGGAAAACTGAGAGAGACAGAAATGTCTGAGATCTGAAGAGCCCTCCGAGCAGGAAAGCCAGAGTGCTGGGAAGGAAGACAGAGCTGATGTGAAGGAAGCAGAGGCCACGTCAGCACGGATGTATCCGCCACAGTACATGCACAGGTTCGCTTCCAATAAAGCAAATCGCAAGCTAGTTTGACAAGTGCCACAGAGGAGGAAGAGTATATCAGAAAGGGCCAGGTTTGAAGAACAAGAAACTCCAGAAAGAGTTACTTGAATTTTATGTAGGCTTTTAATCGACAAAG
>NW_022921476.1:0-224 GCF_012274545.1 Fukomys damarensis
ACAAAGAAAGAAAAACCTCAGTCCTCATGCTCATTTGCAAATGTTTCAGGGGCTGGAGATTGTTTGGCAATCCTGCTGTTTCTAGGTTATTTGTGGAATAACCAGCTTAATTGAGCTGATGATTGCCTTGTGTCTGCCTTGCACTTCTGACTTAGATCTTTATTTCTGCAGTTGGCATCAATTTGTGCTATGTGGCAAGGGAATGGCACGCATTCAGCAAACTC
>NW_022921477.1:0-673 GCF_012274545.1 Fukomys damarensis
GATATAGAGTTTGAGAAGGTAAGAAGGGGATCTAGGTTTTAACAGAGAAGACTGGTTCTGCCACCTTCCTCACAAGTGCAAGGTCCCCATTTTGATCAGCAGCGCCAAAAAAGGGGGGGTAAGACTGGGAGAGAAAGGAAAGTAAAAGTGATTAAGATGTAATATGTATATGTACCAATTCCACAAGATAATCATAATGATTATGAATCATAAGTGTATACCAATTAAAGCAACAACAAAGAAGACTTTGGCCAAGATTACAATATAGGGTAAATTTACCTATCAACAAATCCAGGAATAAAGTAGGAAGCAGTTCAGGGGCCAAGGATCCCACAAGCATGAGGGTGCAGGCATGCACAAAATTGGGCCACATAAACCAGTGAGCACTCACCTGAGCAGCATTGGCGCAGAGACTTCGTATCCAGGTCAAGGAGAGGATGAGGCAGTTGGAGTAGAGTTCAAAGTACTGTCCAGGGGCCTGCAAGACATTTTGCTGCTCCACCGTACTTTCATGCAGCAGAATGTCCTGAAGCTTGTGATGATAGAGCGCTGAGTAGACAGCTGAAAAAAATGGGATTGGTTGACCCACAGCAGCCAATCAGGACAAGAGAATTTCTGTTTGCATGGCGTGGGTAATGGTGAGGAGTGCTATAAGCAGACCCAGCTGCTGCAC
>NW_022921478.1:0-1875 GCF_012274545.1 Fukomys damarensis
TTTGTTTATATTTATTGCACAGGATATTGTCTATATCGGTTATGGTCTTATTGTTACATAAAATATGCATATTCTATAGTTGTAAGATTAAAGTCTAAAAGCTAAGTATTCTTCACATTTACTTACATCTTTTCAAAGTCTTTTTTCTTTTGTTCAATAAATCACACCAAAGAATGTTGTCAGTATCATTAAGATTTTTGTCTATTTCTTTCTTACTTTTCTCCATTCCTTTCATGTATTTTATATTTGTCGACACATACACATTCAAAATTGGTTTGTCTTTTTGAAATATTCCTTTTAACATTATGAAATATTTCTTCTCAACTGTTGTAAAACTTCTGAACATCTATAGTGCTTCATTTCAAGGTAGCTAGCTCATTAAAATCAAGGACTGTATTCATTCAGTGAAGGAAATCTAAGTGAGACTCAAATAATAAACTTTCTGGAAAATTTTTCTAAATTCACAGCAAAATCCAAAACAATAAGAGATAACTACGACTTTTGTTTGATTATCTCACAAATTTGGAAAATGCACAACCTCTCTGTTAACCACACCACCAGAAAATATTTTAAATTAAAAGACAATGATTGTAATACATACAGAAATCTATGAAATACAACAAAGGCAGAAATATCTGTAGCACTAAAACATGCATCTGAAAACAAAGAACAAAATAGAAACAACAGATATAATAATCTAGAAAAAATATACACATAAAGAACATAGAAAAATATTACTACTAATAAATAGAAATAATAAATACAAATATTGCTAATAATTAGGGAGAATATATTCATGGGAACACATTGAAAATATGTCAATATTTAAGAAATGAGAAAATATTTTGATAAAATATGAGCCACAATGCCGTAAGCAAAAACAACTTGATGTTTTCAATAGCCATTATAAAGTTTTACTCAGTCAAATATCTCTTTGAATTGATAATAAGATGTCAAATAATTAAAAAGATTTACAAGACTTCCCAGGGTATACTTGCATGAGACTTTTAATGGAATACAGAATATCGTCGAGTACAATAGGAGAAAGCAAACTCAAAGAATCAGAGAAATCTTCCAAGTGCATTGAGAGTCTTCTTTGAGTCAAAAGGGACAAATTTCATCTTCAGATTATGAACCATCAAAATATATCTGAGGTATTAGCACTCAGACACGTTTTCAGGATGACTTTTATGCTTTAACAGTTACACAACTAAAGCAAGGTTGTATACTTATTACACTGAGTGCGTATCATTAGTTTCTGTATCTCTAAATGGTGTTAGATAAACTATTAAATGTTAAAGTCAAAAGAGTATAAATAAATAATAATTACATTAATGCTGAATCAATGGCAATTACTAGCTAAATAAATTTTCTCTGTGTAATCAGCTTCCATTATTATTGTATCTCATGATGGTTTAAAGTTGATCTCAATACCTTTCATCTCAATACATTTTAATCTCTAAAATACTTATATTTCATTATTTATTCAACACTTGTCCCTAAAAGTATAAAATTTGTTTAAAACATCCCAAAGCTTAGAAATATTTTAAATGTTTTATAAAATTATACAAGATTGCTCAAAGAAAAAAATAAACCACAAAGGAGACCATAACAATAGATAATAATGAACTGCAGTATAAGCTGAACATTTACCATTTATAAACATAGGATGTTTTGTGATAAATTATGATTCATAATTATTGAATGGTCATGTACTGAGAATTAATCTTTTTATTATTTTATTATAACATTTTAATCAAGGAGTCTATTTTTAATGTTTTGCAGAAGAAGAAAAAATCCCATGTGCACCTCCACCTCAGATCCCCAAAGCTCAAAATATGATAACCACAGTGAAATATGACAATGGAGAAAAAA
>NW_022921479.1:0-261 GCF_012274545.1 Fukomys damarensis
GATTTGTACCTTTACATAATATATCTTGATTCTTATTTATTCCCAATTACCCTCTCCATTAAAACCCTCCAATCTCCATATTTACAAAGTCATTGTTTCCATTTTTTTCATTTCTCATCTTAATTCTATTCCCTTCTTTCTTTTCCCCTACCTCTACTACTTCCCTTTTCACCTTTTCTTCCTATTTCACACTATTATACATTTGATCCTTGGTTACACTTTCAGTTGCTTACAGAAGAGAAACTACACCGTATTTACACG
>NW_022921480.1:0-213 GCF_012274545.1 Fukomys damarensis
GTGACACAGACACTGTCATAATCCTCGGCTGAGGGTTCCTGTTCTGCTACTGCTGAGCTTGGTTGGGAAGTGCTTTGGAATGTACAACAAAAACCAGGGAAACAATTTCTTGATGGCAGCACTGCTTTGTACTTGCCCATCAAAGAGCATTTTTGGGGAAATTTTCCAAAGATACAAAATTTGTAAACAAAGAACCATCTGAAATGTATGACT
>NW_022921481.1:0-207 GCF_012274545.1 Fukomys damarensis
AGTGCTGAGAAGAATAGGAATGCCTATTTTATGTGGGGATGGAGTCAAAGAAGTTCTCTAAGACGTAAAGAGGATTAGATGGAGCCCTCCAGAGTTGGGGGGAGAACATTGCAGATAGAGGGAGCCCATGACAAGGGTCAAGGCCCCAGGTCAGGAAGCCTTTGATGGGTTTTAAGAAAGGCAGGAGGGCCAGGGGGACAAAAAGAG
>NW_022921482.1:0-670 GCF_012274545.1 Fukomys damarensis
ATTGCAGCACCTTTCTCTATGGAGTACTTCACATTCAGGAAAGTAACAGCTTTGGTTTCAAAGGGCTAAGCTGCGAAATACTCTGTTTTGCGGGGAATATGGCAGTTTAAACCGCAGAAGCACTCTGCCAAGGGCGTTTCTGTTCTAACTTAAAACTGAACTTATCCCCAAGTGTACAGTATTCTGGAGCATTGTGCGCAGTAGGAGTAGCTAGGCACTCCCTTAGGCCTTAAGGATTTTTCTGCTAAAGTGCCTCACAACAGTGTTTCAATCTCTACCAGGTAGAGACCTCCAAAGAAAAAGGAATACAGTTGTATTCCATATAAGGTGTGGACTTCACTGCTAAACTCGCAGCATTTCAGCACCTTTCTCTGTGGAGGACTCCACATTCAGGAAACTTTTCACCTTGATTTCAGAGGGCTAAGCAGCCAAAGAATCTATTTCTCTTGGAAAACTGCAGTTTAGACCACAGAAGCACTCTGCCAAGTGCGTTTGTGTTCTAACTTTAAACTCAACCTATCCCCAAGTATACAGGATTGTGGAGGCTTGTGTGCACTCGGAGGTGCTAGGCACTCCCTTAGGCCTTAATGGCTTTTCTGCTAAAGTACCTCACAACAGTGTTTCAATCTCTGCCAGGGAGAGACCTACAAACAAAAAGGAATACAGTTGT
>NW_022921483.1:0-200 GCF_012274545.1 Fukomys damarensis
AAGCATTCTACTTTTAGCTTTGAATCAAGTCTAAAGCTTTGGAAAACATTAGAGTAAGAATAAAGAATTATATTAAGAGGATATCATAATATTTCTTAAATATTTCTTAAAGGGAAAAATGGAAATTATAGTAATAGAATATTCAAATCACCAGAATGAAAGCAGAAATTTTGCTAATGAATTCAGGTATTAAAATAAAT
>NW_022921484.1:0-247 GCF_012274545.1 Fukomys damarensis
AGGGTCTTGCTATGTTTCTAAGTTGCCCAAAGTGGACTTGAGCTTGCAACCCTTCTACCTCAGACTACAGAGTAGCTGGGTTAACAAGCGTGCATCACCACACCTGCTCTTGCCTCATCTTAACAGCACAAGTCTTAACCAGCTGCACATCTTAAGCTTTTGCGTCTGCTTTACATTTTCAGTTACTAGAGACTGGATGACACAAGTGAAGACTGGGCAGACTGAAAGTAGGTTTCACAAAAGCACA
>NW_022921485.1:0-394 GCF_012274545.1 Fukomys damarensis
CCTTGGCACAGCTTACCTGACTTTCTTGGGCCTGGTGAAGGTCCTCACCCCGACTGGCATCGCTCACGCCCTTCCTTGTTACCTTATCTTTTGCTTTACAAGCAGTATCTACGCCCACACACACTGGAGCCATCCTCTGCTTGGGCTCTGCTCTGTGCTCCGGGTCTTGTGATAAACAGTGATATCAAAATTGCATGTTTGTGGCACAGCAGATGGAGCAGAGGCCAAAACTACATCTCGCTTATTTTTGCTTTGTTTTAACTGGCAACAACTATGTGCATATAAAATTGGTGATGAACCACAGAAAGAAAATAATTATTTTCTCAAATAATTATTCACAGTACTCTGCATATCTGAGAAATTTTAAACTTTATTCATTAGGTTCATTGTTAGT
>NW_022921486.1:0-230 GCF_012274545.1 Fukomys damarensis
ATGTTTAAGATTTTTGCAGAAAATTGCACTTTATCACTTAAAATTTTAAATTGAACTAATGGCCCTCAACCTGTTTTTAGAATTCCACAGAAAAGTCTTAATAATGCAATTTGTTTTTACACCACTTCTACTGGGCAGGACAACTGGCCCTGGGGAGGAGTACTTGATCCTCATTGCTTGGGGCAATGAATTTCTGAATCTGGAAACAGCCGGGTACAGTGGCTTTAACA
>NW_022921487.1:0-208 GCF_012274545.1 Fukomys damarensis
CAAACAACATCTAGAATATGTAAAAACCTTAAAAGAATTAGACCCTCCAAATTTAAATATCCAGTCAAAAAATGGGCAAATGGAATAGATACTTCCAAGATGAAGTACAGTTGACCAATAAGTACATGAAAAAGGGTTCAAATCACCAGCCTTTTGAGAGATGCAAAGTTAATCATTAAGATTCCAGGGCCAGGAATTAGCTGGAGTG
>NW_022921488.1:0-221 GCF_012274545.1 Fukomys damarensis
TTTTCTTTTTGTGAAAATTACTCATTTTCAACATACTTTAATGGCCAAATTGTATAATTAAGGCCATGCTAACTCATCCAATTAAGGGCAGGTCCTCAGGATAAGCTCAGAAGTCATGCAATGCCTTTTAATATTTTAATTCACTCATAGATATAACAATTTCCTGATTGAGATCAAAATGCATGGCTCCTGAATATACCTGAGAGGTAGAGAAAATTCAG
>NW_022921489.1:0-354 GCF_012274545.1 Fukomys damarensis
GTACATAAACACTTAAAAGAAAGCACAGAATATTTTAGATAAAAGATAGCTATAAGCATATGAGTACTGAATTTCATTCAAATTAAATGTTAATATTATTTACCTATATATATATACAACTTCCCAATGTAACTTTAGTGTAGGTAAAATTCAGTGAATTTTTTTCTTTTCCCTTTTTGTTCTTCCCCTACGTATCCCTAAATGTACCAATAAACTCAATAAAAAAAAAAAAATTCAGTGAATTTAAAGCAAATTATTACGTGAATTTTTTTTGGAAATTTTTGTTCTTATAATCTGAGCCAGGAAAGAATAGTTTGATCAATTTGTTCTGCTTTTTACAAGGGACTGTTAGGA
>NW_022921490.1:0-277 GCF_012274545.1 Fukomys damarensis
ACATTCTTTTCGGCTGCACATGGATCATTCCCAAGATAGACCACATGTTGGCTCACAAAACAGTTCTGAATAAATGCAAAATAATTGAAGGCATCCCCTGTATATTATCAGATCATAGTGCAATCAAGCTGGAGATCAATAGCACAAGAAACCGTAGGAACTTCACAAGCACATGGAAATGGAACAATACTCTCCTAAACAATCAATGGATTAGAGAGGAAATTAAAGAAGAAATTACACAGTTTTTACAAATAAATGAAAATGCCAATACAACATA
>NW_022921491.1:0-213 GCF_012274545.1 Fukomys damarensis
CGCCTTCCTCCGAGGGTTCCCTAAGCAGACCCAGACCGGAGGCAGCTCCTCACACCAAGTACAATACAGACGGAGGGAAGCCCTAATGATCGCACAGAAACAATCCATCACTCTATCTAAAAAACACAGGCGCACATCCCCTCTCCCTCTGCTAGTTCTCCTGGTGACAAGGCCTTCACAGGACATATGTGTTCTTCACCAGCTGCTCCTTGT
>NW_022921492.1:0-223 GCF_012274545.1 Fukomys damarensis
CACTGTTACTGTTGGGTCTACTATTAAAAGACATTTGAAGTGTTTATCCATGTGCATGTATGGATGACAAATATTATCACATATACCTGATGGTAACAATAAGACTTTCAAAGAAAAATTCCATCATTTACAAACTTAATTTAAATTAACAACACAATGGAGGACAAACAATAGCTAAGACTTTCTAATCTTACTGAGAGCTTTCATGCTATTTTAATGGTCT
>NW_022921493.1:0-1170 GCF_012274545.1 Fukomys damarensis
CGCACAAGAATGCAAGAGCCCCAGTTGATAAGCCCTCATTTAGTGCTACTGTCTGTAGCAGATATTCTTGCCAAGTACTAGCCAGCTATAAGTAGCACATGCTTGTTGTCTCCCTAGTTTGGCTATCTTGCTTTATTCAGGAGTCAGACCAAAGCCTATGTGACTCAAATGGGCATGTCAGGTAGCATGTCTGTCACCAAGGCCTAGGCCTTGTCTCTGAAGTAGGAGAACTCTGCTGAGTCATGTGCAGTTGAGGTCAGTATGACTCCAATTAAAATCCTTGCCCCTGAATTATGGCTCCTCACTGCCCTGAGGAGTTGCTTGCTAATTGTACCCAGTCCCAGGACCTGTTTGTTCTATCCAAACAAGACAGACAGCCCTGCCTGGCACCATCATGCCAAGGTGTTAAGCAGTATTTCACT
Organism: Fukomys damarensis; assembly: GCF_012274545.1. NCBI lineage: Eukaryota > Metazoa > Chordata > Mammalia > Rodentia > Bathyergidae > Fukomys > Fukomys damarensis. Next base: position 423 of record NW_022921493.1, read on the forward strand.
AGATGCCTTCAAGGCATAACTGGCTCCCTATTCATTCCCACAATTCCATTAAATAAATTATGGATGTGCTTGGGGTCCTTTGTCTTTGCTGTCATAAGAAACACTGATCATGCCTCAAAACTCAGCTTCATTCGAAGTCTGGTTTCCTGCCTATGCTTTAGTTCACCTTGTGTTGTAGTGGCTCACGGGAGGCTAGGACCCAGGGTAGAGGGTCTGGCACCATACTCTTCCCTGTTTCCTACAACTGTCAGCTGCACTGTGCTCCAAGGTTCTGCCCAGGGGTGAGGATGCTCTAAGCAGGGTTCCTAGCTGGATTTTTGTCAGTCAGTGCACATAAGTCTCTTCTAAATGCAGATGAGAGGCCAGATGGGAGGCTTGGAGTCAGTCACTGGTGACCAGTGATTTCTTGCTTTTGTCCAACTTCAAGAACAAAAATTCATTGTGAAACTAATATGGCATCCTTTCAATGCTGGGATATTATGCTAGTTTCTAACTGCCACTAATGGCCTAACAGTTTCTGCAAATTTGTTTTAATTTGAACAATTTTTTAGTTTTAATCTATTAAGGCTGGTGCCAATATATTTGTCTGTAATACTGGGCCATATTTATAAAACATATCCTCATGAATGGATATTTTTATATTCACTTTTATATTTAACTTTCTTCTACATTTTATTCTTCAAAAGTAGCGAAGAGTACATGAAACTTATTTCCATCAATTATCCTAATTGTGTGAATATATATTTTT
>NW_022921494.1:0-226 GCF_012274545.1 Fukomys damarensis
TAAAGTTGTATTTGAATTGATGGAATGCATAGATGAATAGACATGAAGTAAATAGGTAAAGAGATTAAAGAACACCGGGTGAAGGCTTGAGAAATGAGCTAGTTCCAAGTCCAAAAACCTTAAGGTCAGGGTGATTTAAGCAGACAGAGCAGTGGTGAAGGGGGGGGATGGTGAGAGGTGGCTCTGGAATAGTGAGAACAGATCTAATAGGCCATGTATTCCCTAG
>NW_022921495.1:0-482 GCF_012274545.1 Fukomys damarensis
GTGGGAAGACCTTAGATCTCTAGAGATGTATATTTGAAAGTTATTATGGGGCCTCAGCCCCCCTGACTTTCTGTTTTAGAATAGGGTCATTTCTTTCTATATGTGCTCTAGCCCTTGTGAGATCACCCATGACCAGAGCCTGAACCAATAGCAATATGATCTGGACTTTCAGCCTTTGAAAGTGTCAGGTAAATAAACATCCTTTAGTCTCTCATCAGAACTTGAACCAATGGAAATATGTGATCTTATACTTTTAGCCTCCAAAACTGTGAGGTTAATAAACACCTTTTCTTTAAAGTGTTACCTGTCTTGAGGATTTCATTGTTGTAACACACACAGATACACACACACACACACACACACACAGAGTAATAAATATAGAAGTCATGTCACTGAAAATACTAAATGAAACCCTTAAGATACACACGTATATGTATATGTACATGTGTTTACATATATGGAGAGAAATAAATTGTTGGTTT
>NW_022921496.1:0-320 GCF_012274545.1 Fukomys damarensis
CTCAGGAATAGCAGGCAATTGTTTTTCTCATTTTGTAAGTTGTATCTACACTCCATTGGTTGGTTCCTTGGTTGTGAAAAAGCTTTTAAATTTGATATAAGCTTATTTGTTGATTTTTCCAATGCTATTTCTTGTGTAATTGTGGTTCTGTTCAGAAAATCCTTGCCTATGCTTATGTCTTCAAAAGTTTTACCTATTTTATCTTTTTGCAGATTAAGTGTTTCTGTTTTAACATTTAGGCCTTTGCCCCATCTGATATGTTTTGAAGAAATTTGCACTTGGCCAACCAGGAAGAGGCATTAAATGAATGTTAGCTGTTA
>NW_022921497.1:0-240 GCF_012274545.1 Fukomys damarensis
TATTGTACTTAAATCTCTGACCCTGTCCTTTTTTACCGCTTCCTGGATGGAAGCTATACAGCAAGCAGGTTTGGCCAACAAGATGGGGCTCCTTTCTCCTTCAGCCCCAATCAAGGGGTACAGTAGCTCACCTAAAAGAGTAGGCAGCCAACATTTCTATTACTTCCAGCTCTGAATTGCACGGATAAATTCTTGGTGAAAGTAGCCAGGAGTTTGGGCAGCCTTTTCTCTACCCAGGTC
>NW_022921498.1:0-290 GCF_012274545.1 Fukomys damarensis
TGCCTCACAACAGTGTTTTAATCTATGCCAGGCAGAGACCTACAAACAAAAAGGAATACAGTTGTCCTACCCATAGGATGGGGACATCACTGGTAAACTCACAGAGCTGCAGCACATTTCTCTGTGGAGTACTTCACATTCATGAAACTGACCCCTTTCGCTTCGAACGGCTAAGCGGCGAGAGAAGCTGTTTCCCAGGGAAAACTGCACTTTAAACAGCTGACGCAATCTGTAAAGTGCGTTTGTGTTCTAACGTCAAACAGAAAGTATCCCCAAGTATACAGAGTTCT
>NW_022921499.1:0-277 GCF_012274545.1 Fukomys damarensis
CGAGAGGGTCACGATCACTTCCAGGGCAAGCTGGCGCTGCATGTTGTTGAGGCTGGTGTCTGCGAACAACTGCAACAACACATCGGTACACATTTAAACTTTAAGTTACCACTTGCAAAACGAAACACAACATTTACTGAAGTACCTTCATTTACCTTCACACTTAGCTGCGGAGTTGCTTCCAAGTGAGGGCGCAAATACTTGGGAACAGTAGCTGCGATTTCAACAAGAGATTTTAGGACCGAATCATCATTCTGGTAGCACGAGTCATTTACAG
>NW_022921500.1:0-217 GCF_012274545.1 Fukomys damarensis
CTGCTCCCACTAAGACTTTGAACCCACAATTGATCCCTCCCCTCTTCTTCTCTACTTTCCCCACAGTCCATAAATCACTAAACCCTGTTCTCTCAATCTTCTCAGTGGCTCTCAGACCTTCTTCTTTTCCTCTTCTGCCTGCCAAAACTTAGTGCAGCTTCGGCTTCCCCCATAGTCACAGATAAGCAACTGGCCTTCCCCCTTCTAGTCCCACTTC
>NW_022921501.1:0-219 GCF_012274545.1 Fukomys damarensis
TCTTCCTATCAGCTGCCTCTTGAGTTACCAGTGCCCTCCCCTCTTTCACAAAAAGCAGGGCTGCGAACTACTGTTTTTGCAAGTCTTTTTCTCTCCTTGATCAGAATCTTCTCCTGAAACCCTCTCTCTGGCGGACTAGTTGGGACAGGTCTCCAGTGCTCTGAGGAGTCACCTGAAGGCCAAGTGGGAGAGTGGTCCCCATGATGGTGGCAGGAGAGT
>NW_022921502.1:0-251 GCF_012274545.1 Fukomys damarensis
AGATTTGACAACACAGAAAGTTATTCACAACATATGAAGTGATACAAGCAGGTCACATATTACATATAGAGTGTAATATAGTTTTTGTTACTAAGAGGAAATATAAAAGTGTGCCCCTAATTCTAATTAAAGGATAATAAAGGGCCGGGGATATAGCACACTGGCACCATGCCAGCCTGACAAGTGCAAGGTCCTGAGTTCTGTCCTTGCTACTGAAAAAAAAAAAAATCTGAAAATGTATATAAGGTAAT
>NW_022921503.1:0-237 GCF_012274545.1 Fukomys damarensis
TCCTATTTCACATTATCTATTATACCTGTTACTCCTTATTTACACTTTCAGTTTCTCACACTAGAGAAACTATTTGGCATTTACACGTGTGTCCTATTTATATTACTTAAGAGTATTGCCTTAATGTGTCTATTTTTAATCTTTTGAGGCAACTCCATACTGATTTTGATAGTAATTACACTAGTTTACATTTCTATTAATAATGTAGAAGGATTCCTTTTCCCCATAGCTTTCTCA
>NW_022921504.1:0-203 GCF_012274545.1 Fukomys damarensis
TGAGGCACTTTTAGCACAGAAGAACTTCAGTCCAAAGAGACAGCCTTGCAGCTCTGAGTGCACACAAGCCTCCAGAATTCTGTATACTTGGGGAAATGTTCAGTTTGACGTTAGAACACACACTCACTTTGCAGAGGGCTTCTGCAGTTTAAAGTGCAGTATTCCCCGTGAAACATCTTCTCTCGCTGCTTAGCCATTTAAAG
>NW_022921505.1:0-285 GCF_012274545.1 Fukomys damarensis
GAACATAGCACCTCATATGGGCTAATGGACAATAAGCATCTGTTATAGATCTCAAAGAAGACTGTATCCTATATTCTAAACTACACTAATATTTTATTTTCTTTATTAATTAACTGATTTATTTTAACCATGCTGGGGATCAAAATCAGAACCTTGCATGTGCTAAGCAAGTGCCCTACCACTGAGTTACATCACCAGCCCTACAGTGATATCTTGATATACAGATAAATTCCAGATACTACTTAGCACATTTAGGTTTTCATTATGAAAACCATTAAGTTACCT
>NW_022921506.1:0-429 GCF_012274545.1 Fukomys damarensis
TGAGCCATTTGAAGACAATGAATTTCTTTGTCTGACTTTCCCCAGAAAAATATGGAAATTAGTCGAAAGTGACAAATTTAAGTGTATCTGTGGGAGGAAACTCGAACATCTATATTCATTAATTAAGAGCTTTTTAAAATAAAAGTTTTGGAAAGAAAGACCCCTTTCAGAATATTGAAAACTAACAGAATGAAAATTTTATTCAGAAAGTTTAATCTTTATGGGTTTTGAAAATTGCAGAAGACATTTCAATGATCAGCTTCTCGACCTGACTTCCTGGCAGAAGTAGAAGGCTCTGTTTTAAACAAAGTACCAAATTTATTCACTTACCACAATGTAGGTTATGTTTATGATTTTAGTTTAAGAATTGGTGTACAATATGTGGAGTAAAACATTAGAAAATATGTAAGATTTTATGTTGTTAAAATC
>NW_022921507.1:0-463 GCF_012274545.1 Fukomys damarensis
AGCAGAAGCTGAGTTAACTTCAGCAAATATCCCCAGGGCCCCTGTGGGGCCTGGTGAGTGCCCCCCAGTGGTTAATGAAGTGAGCCATGATGTGATCAAATATGGTGCTGTGCAGGCCTGGAGAATTCTACAAGCCTCACTCTGGGACGACAGAGAGATGGACTTTGTGCTCAGATCTCTCACCTGAGGCCAAATGCGGGCTTATCCCCAATTTACCAGGTCCTAAGGGCCCACAGGAAACCACCCGAGAGTGTGCCGGAGCTGCAGAGTGAGGAAGTCCACCGGCAACTCCCGGAGAGGTGGGGAGGCACAGTGGGGCCTTTAATGATGACTAATTTGCAGCTTATTAATGCAGCGGTAATTAAGAATATTCATTTTATTAAAAGCCGTTTATTGTAACAGTGCATGCAAATCTGGAGACTGGCATTGTGCTCACGTACCAATCGACATAGGTCTATTGTGG
>NW_022921508.1:0-507 GCF_012274545.1 Fukomys damarensis
ATTTTGCAGGGAGCAGTGGTGAGGAAGAGGACACAGATGCAAAGATCCCACAGAACCTGAGGCGGCCTGGGTGGGAGAAAAACACAGCAGCTGACGAGAGCCGTGACAGCTCACCTGGATTTCACTCTGCCCCTGCGAGTGGTGCCTGGAGCCCGGTGACGCGAGCATCCCTTTGTCCCTTGGGGCCTGGGGCAAGCTGGGGAAATGGCATGTGCAGTCTTTACTGGTACCTGACTCGGCAAGAGGGGGAGAAGGGAAAGAATTTAAAGATGACTGAGACGCAGAGCCCATGTAATGGAGGCAGAGGGCATGCCACGAAGAAAGGAGAAAGCCAAACGGGAGAAGCAGATCCGGGAAGGGACGGGCTGTGGATAGTGCGTGCCGAAGTCGGCCGTGACCAGGGAAGCCCACGGCGGAAAGGTCCAGGTTGGTGGCAGGAAATGAAGTTGCTCGTGACTAGGTAACCATTAAAGGCGCAGAAATGATGGAAAGAATATAGACAAAGTT
>NW_022921509.1:0-209 GCF_012274545.1 Fukomys damarensis
GAAACTCTACAAAATTCTAATAAGTACTTGTATTATTGATCTTAAAATAAAAATAATGACAAGACAAATCATTTTAACACTTCTATAAATATGTATAGCTCTGGTGATAAATGTTTTAAGAAATGATTATAGTTTGTTTATCTAGCTGAAATACTGCAAAAAATTCTACATGGGGCCCTGAAATAAAATACTCCAAATAGATAATACAT
>NW_022921510.1:0-270 GCF_012274545.1 Fukomys damarensis
TACAAACAAAAAGGAATACAGTTGTCTTCCCCATAAGAGGTTGACATCACTGGCAAACTCACACAGTGGCAGCACCTTTCTCTGTGCAGTGCTTCACGTTCATGAAACAGACCGCTTTTGCTTTAAGTGGCTAAGCAGCGAGAGAAGCTGTTTCCCGGGGAAAACTGCACTTCAAACCCCAGAAGCCCTCTGCAAAGTGGTTTTCTCTTCTAACGTCAAACAGAACCTATGCCAAAGTATACAGAGTACTGGAGGCTTGTGTGCACTCCT
>NW_022921511.1:0-1287 GCF_012274545.1 Fukomys damarensis
CATGTGGTTAAAGGTGCCTGGGTTTGTTTCTTCATTGAGACTTCTGTTGCAATCAATATGTATATTTTTATGCCAATACCATGATATATTAATCACTGTAAGTTTACAACGTAACTTTAAATCTTGAATAATGATTCATCCTGCTTTGCTCTTTGGCTACTCTTGGTCTTTTCTGACTTCTTATGAATTGTAGCAGTGTGCTTTATAGTTTTGTAAGTAGTTGGATGGGAATTACATTAAAAACAACTGTCATTTGTGGGAATATGAACATTTTGACTGTATTCACTGGCCTTGTCTGTCCAGGAGCAAGGAGCAACTATTTTCTAGTGTCTTCAATCTCTCTCTGTTGTTTAGAGCAGTACAATTTTTGTTATAGGGGATGTTTACTCTTCTTGTTATGATCATTCTCAGGTATTTGCTTTTTTTGGAAACTGTCATTAAATCATTAATGGTTGTTTACCAATTTCTTTTTTTCAGTGAGATAATGCTTTGTCTGCAAAAACAGTATTGATTTTTGTACTTTGAACTTTTTGGTCATGTCTTTGGTATGGTCTGATATTGTCTTGTTCAGAAATTTTCTTTTTTTTGTTGAATTGTTAATTTTTGACATTGAGAATTATTCTGTGTTTTGAATACAAATTTATTTTGCAATATTTGTTTTTCAAAGTATAATTCTGTATTTGGATTGTTTTATTGATGTTTAAAAGTAATAATTCTACTTTTCTTAGGGTTATAAAAATGATTTCTATACTGATTCACATAAATAATTGGTATATAAAATTTACATATACATATCATTTAAATATAATTCAAAGTATAAATATAAGTGATACATAGTTTTAACATGAAATAAGTTTAATTCACATATAAAGATATTTGTCATTTAATTACTTGAATGACTGGACTTCTGACTGAGGTGCACTGGATTTATGATCTTCCACTGGGATTTATAATCCATCTTTTTCTCTATACAGTTCTCTGCAGCTTGTTTTTAGAGACTCAATGTTTTTTTTTGGGTACAGTACATCTTTTTTATACAGTATTGTAAAATGTGCTGGTTGTACTGTATGGTACAGAAATGTTGATTTTATTCTTCTCTATATTACAGTGGTATATGTAAGAGTTGGGCAAATGAAAGCAAAGTCTTCAAATTGGAACTTCCTTTAACCCTTTCTTTGTTCTGAATATTGTACTGTACCTGCTATGTACAATTTCTAATCTATCCAACAATTCATTTAATGACTTAGTCTCAGGAACAGAACCTGGTCAATAAATGATGAATATTGG
>NW_022921512.1:0-1886 GCF_012274545.1 Fukomys damarensis
CACTGTGTAGTTGAGACTGACCTGGAACTCACTGTGTAGCCCAGGCTGGTCTCGAACTCATGGAGATCCTCCTGCTTCAGCCTCCTGAGTGCTGGGATTACAGGCTTGAGCCATGATGCCCAGGTAAGCTGCGTCTTGAAAGTAGTTTTCCAACTTGATTGGGAGTAGGAGGTTGGGATGCTGTTCTATTACCATGAATGCTTTATACTTCCACGGTAGCCCTCAGAATGTCCACCTTAAAGTTCTCTGTTCCAGGAAAATTCATTTTCTCTTAAGAAAGAAGGCAAAAGGTAGCTTTTCAATGTCTCTTAGACTCTTACTACAGAATGAATGAAATGAAATGTAACTTTTCCCATAATTAATAACCCTTTGGCTTATTAATTGCTAGCTACCCTTTCAGGGTCTGAAGTGACTACCTCTCCAGGAGGCCTTCCTTGACTTCTCCAGGCAGAATTAGATCCTTTCTCTTCTGTTCTATTATACAACTCTGTGTTTCCCACACAGCCAGGCATATTTGCACATTATGTGCACTGTTTTCTATATATCAACTTTAAGCCAGTTACTCTTCATGTATACATGTGTCAAGAAAAGGGTTAAAATAATGAGAATCAGTGAAATGCATCTGTTCACAAGGTGACCTCAGCTGCCTGCCATTTCTTACAAGAAGGGTCTAGCTACCTGCTTTGTTGGGAGAGAAATGTTATTTACAAGTAGCCTGGAGTGCATTATCGGTGTGTGTGTGTCCTTGAGTCTAGCCAAGGCTGGGAATGATCTTTCCAGCTGTGGAGAAGAGACTGGTTAGCACCAGGTCACTTCTGCCTGAACACAGTTCTTAAGAAACTGAAACTAAATGTGGCGTTTTCTTTTTCCTGCTGAATGTTCCCTCTCATGCAAGACCCTTCATTTTTGGTGCTCTCCCCTGTCTCGTTGTGTGGTAGTATATTATTTGACTATGCTCATATCCTCTGCACATTTGTAGTGAACTTACTTTCATCTTTCAAGACTAATGTGGCTCTTCTCTGGATCCAAACATCAAATTTCTGTGGCTACAACATGTCTGTGGCCCTTTGCTGTTGCAACATGAAAACACGCAGTTAAAAATAAATTCAAAGAAGAAAATAAAACCCTCAAAAGGCAAAATTAGCAATGTATTGTCAAGATTCAAAAATTCAAGGATCAAAAAAGCAATCTTGAAGTGTGATGATGTAAATAAATGACAGCAAATAAACTTTTTACATTCTGTAAATCCTATCATTAGGTGAAATTGACCAAGATGAGTTCTCCATAAGATTCCCTCTTTTATAAGCACTTTAAAATATAACTGCTTGGATTTGAAGTCAGTAAAAATCTTACTTCCTAGAGCATGGGAAATAAAATTGAAACCTATACAGCGATCGATTCTATTGTGGTGCCATAGAGACTAAGTTGACGAGCGAAGGAGGAAGTTAAATAGTAAATGGGGAAAACCACAACAGCAGCACAAGAGTCCATGGCAACTTAGCGCCACAGTGGCTCCTCTGTCTCACACACTGAGCTCATAGGAGCAGAAAAGATACAGAACTCAGAACTTCTCTGGCAGGGATAGTGGCTGCTCTGGAGCCATTCAACTTAACTGATTCTGGAAATTCCTGGTAGCCTATTTAGTTCCATCATCTGCCAGTGCTTTAAAATATTTTAATTTTCCTTTAAAATGGATGGTTTCGATTACACCCCCCAGAATAGATGCCATATCAGTGACTAGGCCAACTTGCCCTGGTGCTCTTGATTATGGTACCATAACTAAGGCATCGAGTCAAATACCATTCTCCATAGAAACTTTCTCTTGCTAAACACATAGCCAACACCCCTCCTCTCAGCTCCAAAGAAGTGACACAACATATTGTCAC
>NW_022921513.1:0-682 GCF_012274545.1 Fukomys damarensis
CTCAACTTCCTCTGATAATGCCTGTCTGCTGGGCTATTCTGAGGGTCAACATATATATTATAATAAATGTAAGTTACCCACTTGGCCTAACATCTTGTTAATCATCTGTAATTGGCTTCCCTTAATGGCCCTCATTACAATCAGAACCTTGTATATTTTTGTGTGATTCCCTGTTTGTTCCCACTCTTGCCACTCACAGCTGTCAGGCCTGTGGTGGTGACTTTCAGGAGTGAACACAGGCAGGGATGAGTGATGGGTGGCTCTCCCTGGCCTTATAAACCCTCCAATGTCAGGGTGCCTACCCCAGGATCGCATACCTGCTCTCTGCTTGCCTACAAGAGCGGGCCCCAAGTCCTTCAAGCCTGGAGTTGGGCCTGGGATCACCAGCTCAGACTCCCAACCTTGATCTGCCTCTAGTACTTCTGAACTATACCTGTCCCCACCAAAGGACCTGGGTCTCCCTGACCCTGCTCTTTCTTCTCCTGCCTGTGAATACAGACACATGACCTCCCCATCCCCAGGCTTGGAGATGCCCCCCAGAGGGGAAGAGTAGGGACTGCTGTAGATAAAGGAGAAGCCTGGGCTCCCCACATTAATTTCTGTCAACATTTGAGTCCCGTCCTAGGCACAGCCCCTCATCACTGCCAGCATTGAGCAGACTGGGGACAGAGTCCTAGAGCAG
>NW_022921514.1:0-207 GCF_012274545.1 Fukomys damarensis
GAGCTTTTTTCTAGCTCCATTGTTTTGCTTTTTCCAGAATGTTATATAATTAAATTTAGGCAGGATATATCCTGTGAAGAATGGCTTCTTTGATTTATCAATACCTATGTCCTTTCATTACTTAAGAGCTTATTTCTTCTTAGCATGAAATAATATTACATCATATGGATATATCACAGTTTATTTATCCATTCATTAACTAAAGGA
>NW_022921515.1:0-232 GCF_012274545.1 Fukomys damarensis
GTTTTGTGGACTTTTACAAACATTATCTATTTTAACAAATGTTTGTCACCATTATGGTATGCTGCAGAACATTTTGTCTGAAAAATTCCCTGTACTCCACTTATTTATCCCCCTTTCTTCCGTTTCCTGTCCAATCCCTGGCAACCACTGATCTTTGTACCATCTTTATAGTTTTACATTTTCCAGAATGCCACATAGTTGGGGATCATATAGCATGCAAACTTTCAGACTG
>NW_022921516.1:0-367 GCF_012274545.1 Fukomys damarensis
AGGCTGAGGCAGGAGGATCGCTGTGAGTTCAAGACCAGCCTGGGCTACATAGTGAGTTCCAGACCAGTCTCAACTATATAGTGAGACCCTGTCTCAAAAAACAAACAAAAAACGCCCCCAAAAGAAATAAAGAAATGAATCTGAGCGCTATCTGGGAAATAAATGCAATCTGACAATAGCTAGCATGATGCAAGTAAATGAGCAGGGGAACCAAAACGCACAAACAAAACCACAAGGAGCCGGGGATTTAGCTCAGTGGTTCCGCCGCCTGCCTTGCAAACTCAAGGACCTGAGTTCGATCCCAGGTACAAAAAACAAAACAAAACAAAAAAACAATGCAAAAAACACACAAGGGGAGCCAACATTG
>NW_022921517.1:0-856 GCF_012274545.1 Fukomys damarensis
TTCTTTGGCTATCTGACAGCTTCTCCTAAAAGATACTTTTATTTCTAAACAAATGAATCAACTGTCAGCATTAATGCGTAAGGTGCTTTCTTAGATAAAGGTCAAGAAATACACAGTAAGACCAAAGAAGAAAATAACATTTATGTGTTCCGATGCGGGTATCTTTGTAAACGTTTTTTTTCAGAGAATTTCAGTGCAGTTCAGGCTCGTTCTTTTCTTGGGAAATATTTCCCATATTGTTCTCCTCAAGCAAAATTGAGTACACGTCTTCATTGATTATTTAGGCCTTTTATGAAAACTACCTAAAGTACCAAAATCACACTTTTCTCCTCTTTTTTTTCCTTACGTATACCTTGATCATTTTTGGTTATATTTTACCACTCTTATTGCATTGATTATTATAGAGCGAAAAGGAAGATAGGTCAGGTCTTCCTCCAGCAGGTTTAACTGAAAATTGTTTTTAATGTCGATCCTACAGGAAGGTGTATTTCAATGTTACCATTTAGCATTTGTGATATTTCATAATTCCTTGGGATTGCTGTCAACCCTCTTGATTTTTTGTTCTGGTATCCTGGACATACCTACTTACCCTCATCTCTTCCTCCTCCAGTTGTCACATCTTCCTCTTCCTCTACCTCACTTAACTTTGCTTTATAAGCTTCTTGATCAGATGTAATATAATCAAGTTTTAAGAGTCAGGTAGTAATGGGAAAATGCAGTTAGGGAGCATGAAAAGAGAAAATATGGGCAATTGTCGTGAGCCATAAAATCTATCCCCGCATTATAGGCAATGATATAACTTAAATGCATTAGAAAGTATACTTAGTTTTTAAAATATACTGAATCTTTTTTTTTT
>NW_022921518.1:0-395 GCF_012274545.1 Fukomys damarensis
CTTTGTGGAGTCCACAGTTCAGCAAAAACTGCAGACATGGTGTTAATGCTTTATCAGAGCAATACAACTATGCTAGATGTGCTTAGCAGAGGACATACTTCTTTCTTCCCTAAAATAAAGGCACTTCTGAGAAAGGTCCAGCAAAGCAGCTAAAAGGTAGGATTGGGAAGTTTCCAAGTGAATGTAAATGTACATGTATGTAAAAATACAGAGGCTGTTCGGAGAATGTTGGCTTATAGTTTACTAGGGGAAATGACAGATCTTACCTCTGACTTGCATTTACTTAGCTAACTCACAAACCTTCTTTTAAACTGAATTCATTTATTCTAACCCCTATTTAACACCTAGAGAATACTAGACTCTTGGGGGATACGTACATCTCAGATTCTGCAGCA
>NW_022921519.1:0-225 GCF_012274545.1 Fukomys damarensis
AAAACCGGTAGTTTTGTGAATGTGAAGTACTCCACAGAGAAAGATGCTGCAACTCTGTGACTTTACTAGTGAAGTCCACATCTTATAATGAGTAAAACTTACTGCTTTTTTGTTTTTAGGTCTCTCACTGGTAGAGATTGAAACACTGTTGTGAGGCGCTTGTACCTGAAAAGATCTTAAGCCCTAAGAGAGTGCCTAGCTCCTCTGAGTGCGCAGAAACCTCCA
>NW_022921520.1:0-826 GCF_012274545.1 Fukomys damarensis
GTCTGAAGATGGATGGTGATGCCTGTCCTAAAATCTTGTGAAATACTTCGGTAACAATGTGACATACATGAAAACCAATGACAAAGGCAAATTGGCTGCTCCAATGACTCAGTCTCTTTTAAAATTATATAAAAAGGTGAAATACAGAGGGTCCACTCACCTGCTTGGTGACTTCTGAGATGTGGTCATTAGGATGGCAGATGCCCTCCACCCAGCACCACCAGGAACTAGAGACAAAATTCCTCAGTGTCCTCCAAGCCTCCTCTCACTTGTATCTCTAAGCAGGAGCCAGGAGATTGGCCTGAATGGAGGGGCATGTCACTGAGGCCCTAGGAGGCGTGCTGCTCCCCCACATTTCCCTCAATCCACCCCTGTCTGGTAACCCTGACCACAGTTTCGAACTGCCAACTCATCGCCATTACGATAACAGAGCTCTGCCATAGCCCAGACACGAACTGTGCACTCTGACACTCTGCTAGCATCTGTGAACACTGAGTTGATATCTGGGCCTTTCATCTTTGCCTCACTGACTCAGACCCTACTCCTCCCAATACATATCCTCAATATCTATTTCCTCGCTCATAATTCCAGGCCTACGCACCTCATGTGGATATTGAGACAGTATGACACATTTCACAGAAGAATGGCCTTGGCTCAATGGGTGGAATAAACAGAAGTAGCACAGACTGCCCAGCTTGCCCTGCCAAATGTCCTTATATGTGATATATTTCTAAGCGAAATCAACAAATCCCACGTGTTTAAGCACCAAATAGTTTCTCTGTTGTGAATAAACTCTTATAGTACATAATTTCTCTTAATGACAAAG
>NW_022921521.1:0-5317 GCF_012274545.1 Fukomys damarensis
TGAGTAAATAGTTCATTGCAACATTAGTGTTATGAGAGAATTAAGCACAGTATTCTGTAAAGAGTGCTTATGCGAGAGAAGGTAACAGCTTCCTGTACCCTCATACCTCAGGGTAAAGCATAAAATCAAACAAGCAATAAGATAATAGCCTAAGTTATTATGCATGATACATTAATAGTTGTAAAAAGTAGGAAAACAAGAAAGGAAGAATATTTTTAAGGAAGCAATAAAGCAGAAAAAAAGGATACCTTGTTCTTAGTCAAGAATGTCGGATTTGCAATCAAATAAACATTCGGGATGTGTCCTTCCTTCCTTACCCTACTATAATAACAGAGCCCTTTGCACTTCTTGCAGTCATGATCTTGACTCCTGATTATTGGATCTTCACACTTGCAGCCTTGTGCTAAAACCTCTTCATTCATTCTGTGTCTTTTGATGTTTTCTTCATATCTAGCACTGTAGATCCAAAAACTGCAAAGCATTCTTTCCAGAAATTCATATTTCAACATTTTAACGCAGTATAATGATGAAAATAAATATAAATTTATAATTTCAGGTGACCTATTCCCCCATAAGTATGAATGTATTGTTGAGGAAGTGCCAAAAAGTAGGATTTTGTTGCCTGAGGGCCTAAAAATGAAGGTCCAGAGGAAAAGATATGACTTTTATATGATGTTGTATGAAAAGGTTCACAGTAGCCTAAAGGAATACCATGCTATAATACTGGAAACTTCATTGCATGGGGCAATTTAATCAAAAGTATGTATATCTAGTGCTGTAAATACTGTATGTGATCAATATAAGTGTTACAAAGTGACAGAATGAAAATGCTCTTGGATCATTAGAATACAAATAGGGTGCACAAGAAAAGTGGATGTTATTCTATAAAAACAAAGGTATAAACTTGAAATTTCAATAAAAATTATAATGTAGGATTATTTTGTATAGTGTTGGCATGGAGTTAATACTCAATGTATATTTTTGAATCATTAACGACATTTAATTCTTTTCATATGTTATATATCTGTTTTCTGTGTATTTGCATACCTAGTTGTCCAACCATCTGTCCTTCTAGTTATCTATCCATCCATCCATGCATTCATTTTTCTTTCCTTGCTTCTCACACACAGTGACAAGTATATATGAGTAATAACTGTACTTTTTTTTTTCTATTTTTAGGAAAACGTGCTTGTGTGGGAGAGGGCCTGGCCCGCATGGAGCTATTTTTCTTCCTGACTAGCATTTTACAACGCTTTAATCTGAAATCAGTGGTTGATCCAAAGAATCTGGATGTCACTCCAGTTGTCAATGGATTTGCTTCTGTCCCACCCTCTTACCAGCTCTGCTTCATTCCTGTCTAGAGAAGAGAAGACTGCCTAACTGTTGCTGTGCTGTCATCTGCCATCCCCTCTTCTGGAGTAAAGACTATTTCCTTCCTCCAGTAGGCATGGCTTCAGTGATCTATGAAGGCTTCACTAATCTCTCTTTTCCACTTCCCTATTCAGTCAAGATCCAAAGAACACCCAAAGTCCATTTTGCAGAGTTTCACTGATTACTCCACAAATATTTATGCTATTTCCTAAATTCTGTAGTATTTACCTTGACCACCTTAAGTGCTAATACTCCTCTAATGCTAAACTATTGATGTGTTATTCCTGATAAAAAGTAAAATATTTTCTTATATGAATTCAGAATAATTTTCTCCAGGATGCTCTTATTAATAAACATGTTTGATTACCAGTTCTATTTACAAGCGATTTGTATGCAGTGGAGGTAAACATAAAACTTATATCCCCAAGGGACCACCTGATAAGGATAGCTATAAGGACTGTAAAAGAGAAGATCTTAGAAAAAGCTTTCTGGCTCATGTCAATTATGATAAAAGCATAATTGCTGACTAGAGGCCAACAGCCAGGAAGACACTCTTCAAGGTTCATAGGTACTCAGATGGGGATAGGGGCAAAATTCAACCACAGGAAGACAACTTGGTGGAGAAGCTGCTAGTTAAATTGCAATGACAGAGGTGTTTAGAATAAGAAGCATGATTGCTTCTCAGTCTGGGTGCTGCTTGGAGCCAAGGTATGATGAACACTCTGCTTGGAGAAAAGTTCAAATACTTCTGAGGGATCAAACCAAGTACAGAAGCTGCTTCCAGTCTGATTGGTGCCTGGCCTATAAGCCACCATCCAGTGCTCACCTACCTTAACTTTCCTCCCACTGGGAGACAGAACTCAGAGAATGAAACATTTGCAAGAGAAGGCTGCCCCAGATCAGGGTACTAAGGAAAGCACAATCCAGAGAGTAATTCCAAGTGACAGAGTTAAGACCAGACAGTTTTGGAGACACAGAGATAAAAACAAAGTTATCATTAGGGATCAAGAACTAGGCATTGAGGAATCTAAGAGACAGTGAGAACTACAAGGGCCTGTGGTGGGTATAAGCAGCAGAATCCATAGATGGGTAAAAGACTGCATCAATGTCACAGTAGACAGTCTTCCTCCACTCCCCAAATTCTACTGAGGTCTGCATGTGTGTAGGCTCCCTCCCACAGCTCCCCAAAATACTGATCTCTGTGTCTGTGTGAGCTATCTCCCACTACCTCCCCCAAACACTACTGCAATCTTAGCAGGAATGCTCCCTTCTGACAAGTCCTAAATACTACTGAATTCATGAGCTGGAAAGGGACTCCTGTGGGGCCCAGAAAAAAATGTTGCATTGCAGAAAGCCAGAGAGGAGTGATTTGGTGAGAAAGATAAAGATAACACAACAGATAAAGCCAAAGAAAAGTGATGCAAAAACAAGAGTTTATATGGTTGATTCATAGAAGAAGTGGATATAAATACCACAGGGTTATTGAGGATAAAAGGGGATGGAGATAGGGAAGCTATGCCAAAGAACAGCAGAAGGCTGGCCACCAGACCATTACTACTCTGTTCAACCTCACCCATTCAGTGGATCAAGTCAGGTCATAAAATACAGGCAAAAACCTCCAATTAGTCTTTCTCACAGAAGTGCGGCTGAAACATGGGAGAACTCTGCCTTCCAAGAAAGATGAGAGAGTTTCATTGGTCTCTTTGGTCCTTCAGGCCAGCTGCCCCACTCCCAGATAGATAAGAAAATAGTAAGTAATTGGTGGCAAACCAGCTCAAGCACTGGTTGACACATCAACCTCCCATCCACATACACAGAGAACTGGAGCTCAGTACTCTCCCTCCCTCCTGCAAAGTCTACAAAGTCTCTTCATTTTTAAACTAATGTTGAAGACCATCCTAGTCAAATTTGTACTGTATTATAAAGAATATCGAGAGTATTATTTACTTTTAGTATTCTTTAAGTGTCCCCTCACCCCTTTCATCTGCTATCATTTTTTGAAATAGATACAGGAGAGAGTCAACGTGATACTAAAAGTATAGGAATGTAAGTTATTGGTCCTAAACAAACTACACTAGGATTTTTCATGCCAAGTGATGTTTCATAGGACTAACTACATTAGCTATTGGGTTTAATCATAAATTATTCTCATATTCCTGAATCTTCTGTTACATTCTATTTAAACACCCTCCTTCTTTTTACTTATTTGTCCTCTCATACTACCTTGAGTAACCCCCTACTCTGCTTCTGCATTGCACAAACACTATCAATATATTTATATTTTTTCATTTATATGTCTCCTTCTATTACTTTTGTCTGCTTGTAGAAAGACCTAGGTGCTTGGAAGTGTGTAAGAACATAGGACTAATAATTAATGTATTCATCTCTATAGTTTCTTGTCTAGTTACCGTTGGTTCTCCCGCAGGAAGGGCTGCTTCATAAAGTTAGCTAAATTGGTTTTCTAACTTGGTTGGAAATTAGACACAACTTCCCTGTACCTTACCCAGGCTTCACTTAAACTCCTTCTCTGCTTTTTCTTTATTTAATTTCCCTCCTGTACCATCTAAAATCCTCTGTACCTCTCTCTTGCTTTTGGATGACAAAAGCACTGTAAGAACAATGTGTTTATAATTTATTTTTACCTTGCCTTTCTTTCCTCTTTGAATATATATGCAAGGTGTTGGTATATGTGAAATAGTGAATGAGAATCATTGCTTTAATTTATATAGTCTCTTTTTATTTACATGCCATTTTTACTTACAACATAATTGTGTATGGAAGATCAAAACACAAGCTTTCTATTGGCCTATTAATTATTTCCAAACTTCTTATATCTTTCCTTAATTTCTAATTATATCTCCCATCTTCTTCATCCTTTTTCCTGCCCATACAGATAACTTCTTACATCCTCCTTCATCCCTCTATTTCAGATACAAAAATAAGATCACCAAAATTCTATCTCTTTTTCTACCTTTCAAATGTAGTTACCTCTTATTTCTTCTTTCTTTCCTTCTGAACTATCGTCTTCATTTGTTTTTTTCTTCTTTTCTCCTTCCCTTGACCTCTATATCCCTGCTTACTTTTCTTCAATACAACTTATTGTCTTCATGGGTTATTGAAAAAGTATAAAAAATTTTTTAAAGTTTTAAATTATATGTTGATATATGGTTGGTTATGTAAATGTTGGTATACTTAGTAGTTTTTCTCTCCTTGCAACACAGTGACTATCAGTGATGCTAGTATGTTGCATAGGTTAAATAGGTGCACAAACAAAACATAACAACAACCACAGTCACATCATAAAGAAAGTTACACTAAGGAAAAACCTCTTCACAGTAGGGATAGAGTTTTCCGCCGTAGCTGATCTTCACCCCCAAAAAATAACCCACTAGGGAATATGAGAAAACAGGACAACAGTATGAAACCAAAACCTCTTACCTCTACAAAATAAAATACAAACTCACATACCCTCAAGTAATTGATGGGACACAGGAGAAATCAGAAAAGAAATTTCAAAGTTCTTACAATCAAATGAGAATGACAGAACAACATACCAAATCCCATGAGACACACTGTGAGCTATTCAGAGAAGCATGTTTACAGTTATGAATGCATACACTTGAAAAACAGAACAATCCAAATAAATAACCAAAGGATGCATGTGAATATCCAAGGAAAACAAGAGAAATCCTAATCTGAAATTAATAGAACGAAAGGACTTACAAAGTTCATAGCAAAAATAATTTACATTTAGAATTAAAAATCAAAAGAGTAAATCAGTAAATAGTTCTTAGAAAGGATAAATGAGATTAATAAACTCATAACAAAACCTACAAAAAGAAGATATCTAAATAGAGGCAAACTGAACACCTGAGAAACTTCTTGAATACCAAACCAGCACTACAAGCAATTCTAAACAATATCCTAGAAAAAGACAATGAAGGTA
>NW_022921522.1:0-221 GCF_012274545.1 Fukomys damarensis
TGATGAATGTAACTGTATTGTAAACTTAAAATGTACTACAATAAAGAAAAAGAAAGAAAAAAATAATATAATATGTTAACATTTTACTCCAAAAACATACAGAATTTGTGAATGAACATTGAAATAAGCTTCACTTACACTGGAAAGGAAATCAAGTATCATGAGAAGAGTTAAATGGCACCTTATGGGGCAGCAGAGTCAGACAGATTTTAAAGTACAAA
>NW_022921524.1:0-211 GCF_012274545.1 Fukomys damarensis
TATGGCACTGCAGCTCCCTTCACTTGTGCTATCCTGGACTCCATTACTGGATCCTGGCTAACATCAAGTGATTGGATTGCGGTCTGCCGCCCAGTTCTTTGGGGAAGGGTTTTTGCTTGTGTTTTTCCACAGAATGCTGATAAACCGCGGTGGATCCTGGAGCGTTTTATCAAACAGATTAACGCAAGCTGTGAAAAGGACCAAAGACAAT
>NW_022921525.1:0-989 GCF_012274545.1 Fukomys damarensis
ATGACGAGAGTATCAAGGGTGAGCCCTTTTATTTCATAAGCCTCATTTAAAATATGGAGTTGTGGAAACATCACTTGCTCTATGTTTTATAAAATTCCAGTAAAATTAAGTCCTGTCACCATTAAATGGCATCCTAAAAAGACAATCTGAGCCTTTGGATTACAGAAACCGTTATTAGCAGCAGTTATTTCTAAGGAGAATTTCACAAGAAAGTAGTAATTTAAATTACACAAATATTTGACTGGTTAAATCCCTTGTATCTACGATTGTTATTAAAAGTCTAAAAAGCTGGGCATAGTGATATGTGCCTGTTAATCTCAGCAGTGAGGGAGGCTGAGGGCAGAGGATCGTAAGTCTGAGTCCCACCTGGGCATCTTAGCAAGACCTTATCTTAAAAATACTAACGGCTGGGGATGCACCTCAGTATGAAGGCCCTGGATTCCAGCCCTAGAACTGCCATAAAGGGGGTTGGGTAAAAGCAGGGAGAAATAAGAATGGGTAGCAAAGTTCTTGTTTTTTCCTTCTTTATAGGTACATTTTAGGTATACAATACAGTTACACTCATCATTGGAATCTTGTACTTTTAAATGACCTATCTTGGTTCTTATTTTTTCCCCATTCCCCTGGCCTCCCTTGATAGCAAGGTTTTGAAGACAAAATTATTACTTTCACACTGGAGAAGACACAAGAGTGAGAATCTCAGGGCCAACAGCAAGGGCTTATATTTCATAGTTTCTAAATGCTATAGGATGTTATCGATACATTGTTTTCTTTCTGTATCCCTATATATATATATATATATTTTTTTTTTTTGTTTGTTTGTTTGTTTGTTTGTTTTTTGATACTGGGATCGAACCCTGGACCTTGCGCTTGTGGGGCAGGCATCCAAGCATCGGCACCACTGAGCTAAATCCCTGGCCTCCCTGACTTCTTTCTTCAATTACTGAGGATTGAACTCAGGGTCTTCACACTGAGCTCTGTATCTCCAG
>NW_022921526.1:0-1176 GCF_012274545.1 Fukomys damarensis
TTTTTTTTTTCTTGGCAGTTGTGTTTCAGGTTTTGAGGTTTATGTACCATAGAGCATGATAGTCCGTGTGGATGCTTTACTGGTGTTGATGTGAGCCCTAGGTGCTCAGGTTTCCTCCTGGATCTGACCTTCCACTTAGCTGTGTAGGCAGACTTAACCCTGTTTGTTGTAACTATGAGAAAGGGATCCCAGAACTCTGGAAGTAGGGCACATGTGCAAAAGGGGGCCTTGGGCTTCTGGAGAGCTTGTCAGAGAGTAGTGCCTGCCTGCCCTGAAAAGCTCTTTGACTCTGAAAGCATCACTCTCAGGGCTCCTACTTGTTTGAAGTGGTTCTAACCATGGCTGCACATTAGAATCACTTGTGGAGTGAGGGAAAAATATGATGTATAGGTTCTACCTCCATAATTCTCGTTTCTGATTCTAGTCTTCATTCTTTCCAGAAAATGCTTCCTAACCTCCCTTTTAAGAAAGGCAAAAGTGGAGGTGTAGTTCAGTGGTAGAACAGTTGCCTGGCATATGTGAGGCCCTAGGTTCTAGCATGAGGAAAAAGAAAAAAATAAATGTGTTAGTTTTATCTACAGATGTCATTTGAAAGTTAGAAAAGATCTTACTAGAATTCAGTTCATTTTTAAGGAAATTCAGATACATATATGTAGAAAGTGTTTTGCTTTTTTCCAGCCTTCCATTTGGACCTTTGTCCTCTGAGATCAGTTAGGAAGTCAAGGTGTGGCCTGGACTGCAAATATTTTCATCAATACAGAGGGTAGGTTGTGTGTACCCTTCTGCCCATAAATTGGGGTACTTTTGAGGGAGCTGCTGGGTTAAGTACTGGAAAGAGGTGTGGCCTAGGGAGGAAGTGTAGGGGTGCATAGGCTGACTGGGGATGCACCTTCTTGTTATTCCTAGTCTCTGAAACTATCCTTTGCACCTCTGCTCCAAGATTCAGATGACCCATGGCCAGGGAGAGGATTTTTGAGCTGATAATTCCCATTTGTGGGGATATGGAGAAGATTCCACTCAGCAGACTTTTGTGAGGTGCTCATGCTCACTAGCCAGCAGTCAGCACTGGGTGATGAGCACGTTTCAGTGGCTGTTACACCCTTTGGGTTCCATCTGTGACTATCTAGGAGAGATGCAGTATCAGCAGCAGGGGGCACGCTCTGCTGCCTTGCTCCC
>NW_022921527.1:0-215 GCF_012274545.1 Fukomys damarensis
TGTGAGTTTACCAGTGAAGTCCACTTCTTATGGGGAGTACAACTGTAGTCATTTTTGTTTCTAAGTCTATGCCTGGCAGAGATTGAAACGCTGTTGTGAGGCACTTTTAGCAGAGAAGCCTTTCAGGGCTAAGGTAGTGCCTAGCAGCTCTCAGTGCACACAAGCTTCCAGAACTCTGTATACTTGGGGATAGCTTCAGTTTGACCTTAGAATAC
>NW_022921528.1:0-749 GCF_012274545.1 Fukomys damarensis
GAACTGGCGACGCGGGAGCAAAGAGGCACACACTTGATACACAAGGAGTTTACTTTAGTTCCTTATCTCTGGATCTCTACCCGCTCTCTCTCCGTGCCTGGAAGGGGTGGCAACATATATACCATAATGCAACCAATCAGCATACAGAGAACAGATTATTACCTTATAAGGATAGATCAAACACCCATGGGAACATATCATGTGATCTACAGGAAAACTAAACCTAATACAAAATGACTTCATAGGCTATATCATAAAATGGAGGAGGGGAGGATCTATGGTTCTCCACAGTTAGTAGTAATGTTGGCTAATACTAATTAGATTTAGTTCAATACTTTTAATAAAATGTGTATTTCATTAGATACAAGAACAACTCTACATGGAAATAGTAGCATAAGGGAGACATTATTCCAATGACTATTCTTCACACACATACATAAATTGAGAGACCCATAACAATATCTGTACTGACTATGATTTGAGAATCTCTGATATAAAGCTCATGAAGAAAATTCTAGTTTATTTTAGGGATGTAGCCAAATTATAATGATGAACATTTATCAGGCAAATAAAATGGATTAATGTGTGGGAAGCCAGCCATGGCCCATTGGCTTTTTGAAAGATAACATTTTTTCCTTTTTAAGGACTGGACTGTTAAACTTGTTTCTGACCCTGCGAGAGAAACGCGGATAGCCAAAGATCTGTAGGAGTCAGGTACTTCCTGTTAAAGATCTGACGTTAGCTGTAGG
>NW_022921529.1:0-218 GCF_012274545.1 Fukomys damarensis
ATGAAAAGAGAGATCTCTTAAAAATAGTAAGGGACCATGAGAAATTGATCCAGCAGATCCTAGATAATGCAAAGAAGAATAATATAAGACTGGTAGGAATCCACAAAAAAACAGGAGAAAGTGCAAATGACATAAAAAATAACTGCTCACAGAATTAAAGACAGAAAACTTCCCAAACAGAGCAAAAGAATTTGACATACAGATAAGTGAGGCATACA
>NW_022921530.1:0-291 GCF_012274545.1 Fukomys damarensis
GGGGAAAAATAAGAACCAAGATACATCATGTAAAGGTACAAGATCCCATTGATGAATGTAATGGCACTGTACAACAAAAAATTACCAATAAACTTAGTGAAAGAAATTTAAAATTAACAAAACTAATTATCAATTATCTTGATATATCAATAATGTATCAATTATATATATATATTAATTGTGTCTCTATTACATATCAATTATGTGGAATTAATAGATTATGTATTTCCAATATTCATCATTTATTGACCAGGTTCTGTTCCTGAGACTAAGTCATTAAATGAATTGTTG
>NW_022921531.1:0-974 GCF_012274545.1 Fukomys damarensis
AGCCACTATTTAGAGGTCTTTGGTCCAAGACATTTAGGAAGCATGGAGGACGACATAAGCCAAGGGTCCTGGGCACATGGGAAACCCATAAATCCTAAATCAGCTCATGCCCTACCCCTTTCTCCCTGACTCTCTCCCTCTGGCATTACTGAGGATGTCGAGGCCCAATCTAAGTGCCCAAGCATAGCTAATGAGAAGCTACAAAAGCAGCTGCTGGGATGTGCTGCCCAACAGCCTAAAGGGAAGGACAACCTCTGGGGGACAGGTGACCACCTGCCTTCAGAGAGGTGACCAATGCCAACTGAGGGCCCAGCAGTGGCATGGCCATCTGGCATGTTTGTGAGAGACCTGCTACAGTTTGAATATGGTTTGTCCTCCAGAGGTTCATATTGGAAGGCTGGCCCCAGTGTGATGGTGTTGAGGTGGTAGAACCTTCAGGAAGTGGAGCCCCAAAAGGTCATTAGGTCATGGGAACTCCACTTTCATGAATGAGTAATGCTGGCTTCATAGAATGGGTAGGGCCTCTCAGGAGTGGACTCATTCCTTCTCGGGTCTTCTGATCCTATTCTTATGAAACAATGACCCCAGCCCCTCCACACCCTTTCCTTCCTAGCTGGCACACATGCCTCTTCCCAGTGGGTACGTTTTTCTTTCCACTCTTCCTCCATGTTGTAATGCAGCCAAAGGGTCCTTGCCATATTCCAGCATTGTTGTGGTTTAAATCAACGTCCCCCCAAAGCCTCATGGATTCAGAGGTGGGGATTTGGGAAGGTGACTGGATCATGGGATGCTGTACGCATTCGTGGATTAATCATTCATGATTTCATTACTGAATATACTGGTAGGAGGCAGAGCCTCACTGGGATTGGTCACTGGGTCTTGACCTGGAAGACTGTATTTTTTGTTGTTGCTGTTGCTGTTTTTTTGAGACAGGGTCTCACTATGTAGTTGAGACTGACCTGGAACTCACTATG
>NW_022921532.1:0-202 GCF_012274545.1 Fukomys damarensis
CTTCTTTATCCCACCTTTCATCTGCATGTTTGACTTTTCTCTTGAAGACCAGCATGGAAGAGTCGCTGACTAAATTTGAAATGTAACAATTACTGGGCCAAAAGGAGCCAGGAGCAAACTAAAAAGTGTTTTTTTCAGCGTCTTCATTTCCTTTTTCATTAAGTTTATTGGTACATTTTAGGTGTACCATACAGTTACATTC
>NW_022921533.1:0-204 GCF_012274545.1 Fukomys damarensis
TCAGTGTCTGTATAATTTGACTACACACCTTGCACTGACCTTTCAGGTTCTTTGTTACATTCCTTCACCTGTGGTAGGTGACTGTAACCCGTGTGTTCCGGTCTCTGCTGTAACCCTAGGAAGGCCCTGGCGTCTCTTTATGTAACAGCTGGAAGCCAGCGGAGCACAGGAAAAGCTCTGGGTGAAAAGACCCTTCCAACAGGC
>NW_022921534.1:0-505 GCF_012274545.1 Fukomys damarensis
GTTAGAAAAACAGGGCAAATAAGTAGGAGCGCTCTCCTTTCCTTCACTGCACAGAGCTCCGAGTTCCTGAGCAATCATTTTATGGTTCCTTCTTGCTGATTCAGAGGCTTCTCCCCGGATTCTTTTTGAGCAGAGCTGATTTGCCACCCACAGGGCCAGTTTCATGCAGCTACTGCAGAGGGATGGGGTCACAAGGCGCCCTGGAGCTGGCTCTGGCCAAGGGCTAATCAGGGAGCTCACTCTATGAAGTGAGATCACTCTCTCTGTTTACAGTCGGACATCTGGGTCTGCCAGCCTGGAGGATTTATGAGCTATGTGTGTTTTTTGTAAATAAGCCTTTTTCTGCTTAGTCCATTCTTTTTACATAATTATCACTGAATGAAAATGGCTATGTTCCTGCAGTTTCTTAATCCTCTCCCCCCATGGACCTAAATTCTAGCAAGCAGTCCAGATAGAATCTGCGGACATATGTTGTCTTTCGGGTCATGGAAACATCTTAATGCCA
>NW_022921535.1:0-237 GCF_012274545.1 Fukomys damarensis
GTATTTTTGACCCACAGGACACATGATCAGTGGTCATTACCATCAACATCACTTGCTCTCACTCTAGAGAAACATCTCCCATTGTTGATGGGTTCAGTTAAATACTTGCTCCATGTACCATGCAGTGGGTGCTCAGTCTATATTTGATGGCACTAGTGAGCAGATGTTCCAGGGAAAACACTTGAAGTATCACCCTCCTTTAATTGGAGCTTGTGGAAGGATTATAATTACATTTAA
>NW_022921536.1:0-326 GCF_012274545.1 Fukomys damarensis
GAAATGGGTCTGCAGCAGGTAGGAGACACGGCTTCGGCAGAAGGAGGAAAACCGTGTCTCCCCACGTGGATGAGAACTACCCATAGAGGAGCTGACGGCCTCGGGAGCAGAAGGCAGTTCAGGAGGGCACCTGTGAGCACACCAGGGATTCCTCTGCTGAGATCTCGCCCTAAAAAATACCAGAAAGGGCATCACCAGGGCAAGCAGGAGGATGAATTGACCTTAGTACACTGCACAGCAAACACAAATAATAAAGGTCATGAACTACAGCCGAGATGTCAGAAGGGCAGTGCTGTCCTAGCGTTCCCCGGTCCTGCTGCTCTCAG
>NW_022921537.1:0-325 GCF_012274545.1 Fukomys damarensis
CTGCCCTTTAAACCGCAGAAGCACTCTGCAAAGTGCGTTTCTGTTCTAACGTCAAACTGAACCTATCCCCAAATATACAGAGTTCGGGAAGCTTGTGTGCACTCAGAGCTGGTAGGCACTCTCTTAGGGCTGAAGGGCTTCTCTGTTAAAGTGCCTCACAACAGTGTATCAATCTCTGCCAGGCAGAGACCTACAAACAAAAAGGAATACAGTTGTACTCCGCATAAGAGGTGGACTTCACTGGTGAACTCACAGAGTTGCCGCACCTTTCTCTGTGAAGTACTTCATATTCATGAAACTGACCGCATTCACTTTAAACGGCTAA
>NW_022921538.1:0-770 GCF_012274545.1 Fukomys damarensis
TGATAATCCTTTGTTGATTTTGCCTACTTGATCAATTTATGATAGTGGGGTATTGAGGTCCCTTACTATAATTGTGTTGATGTTTATCTGATCTTTTATATTAAATATTTGTTTTACGAAGTTGGGTGCATGTATGTTTGATGCATATATGTTTAAAAGTGCTATCTTTTTCTATTAAATTGTTCCCTTAAACAATATGTAGTGATTTCATTTGCCTGTTCTGATTAGTTTTGGCTTGAAGTCCACTTTGTCTGAAAATAGGATTGCTTATTTTCAAGTTCCTGTCGCATAGAATATTGTTTTCTAGACTTTGATTTTTAGACTACGAATTTCTTTTTGGATTAAATGTCTCTTATACACAGCATACTGTTGGGCTTTATTTTTTGATCCAATCTGCCAATCTGTGTCTGTTGAGTTAGGAGTTGAGACCATCAATATTGCGTGATTACTGAAATGTATTGACTTATTTTTAACATTGCATTATTTTCCTTTGCTGATTCCTTTTTCCTCCTTTTGCTTAAAGCCTGACCCTATCTGGTATAGTCACTCGATTAGACTTTTTTTTTTTTTTTTTGCCATTGCTGGCTTCATTCTCAATAAGATATCCTTGAGAATGTTTTGGAGTACTGCTTTGGTGGGCACAAATTTTCTGTGGTGGAGTTTACCATAGCAAGATCTTATTTCTCCATCAATTTTGAAAAATACTTTTATAAGATTTATTAGTCTGGGTTGGAAGTTGTTTTCTTTTAGGGCTTAGAGCTCTCCTGGCC
>NW_022921539.1:0-215 GCF_012274545.1 Fukomys damarensis
GTTTAATTATATTATCTATAGATATGGAGGAGCAGATGCTGTTTCCATGAATCCCATAATCTCAGTGTCTAGTAAAATACTATAATTTTTTTCCTGTTTTATAGATTTAGTGTCTTCACTGATAAATGACCAAGAAGAACCATTTTGTCACGTAAATTTTGTTTCAATTGTTATGTCTTTAACATTTATGGCAATACAGTGAACTTAAATGAGTA
>NW_022921540.1:0-988 GCF_012274545.1 Fukomys damarensis
CAGGCCATGGTGCTCTGCATCCACCTCAAACTCCAGGAACTTGAGAAAACCACTGTCACCTTCTACTGGGCTTGAGGGCCACAGATACAGCAGCAAGGACCCTGGCTTCCTCATGTGACAGATCAATTCCCATACACTACTAGCAGCATCCTTTGTTTCCCTGCCCCATCCTTCTCAGTACACTGGGGAGGCTTCAGGGGGGTAGGGTGAGTATAGGCCTGTGTCCCCAAGTCCCATGAGTCTCTGCTCCCGGGATGTGGCCACATAGCCACTTGGCTCACCAATGATCCACAGATTACCCAGCTCCTTTATTACCAGCAATATTGCTCTGTGCTTTGCACATCCTAAGCTGAACCCAGCAACAAAGTTCTCTGTTGTAGATTAGTCATTTGCTTTTTATCAATAACCAGTCCAAATCTCTTCCCTCACAGAATAAAAATGAAGCTTTCATGTGAGAAATGGAAAGTAAGATTTTCTTTCCCAGTTCAAAATTAGTTTCAGAGCTAGTTTTTACCTCTGCATTCAAGACACATAAAGATAACACTGATTCTCTGCAAGAGCAAGTACTCACTGGCAAAGATCCTAAATCACAAACCCCAAACCCTTAAGGGTGACCAGGCTCAGAACCTCTGTCTCCCAAAGCCTAGTATGAGGTCCTCAACAGCTAAATTTAACAGCTGGAAAATCAATGTGCTGACCGACAAAGCTCCAATTCAGCAATGACGGATGTTTCTAAGGAAGTACAATAATGTAACATGCGGAGAAAGGCAGGAAGACAAATGTACATAGTGCCTTGACCTTGCTAATGTGATGGTTTGGGGGAAGGCGAAATGAAGTGTCAACCTGTCAGTGATAATGGCATTGTGCTTATGTAGAAAGTTGTCCTTATTTTTGAGAGAAGTACAGAATATTGAAACCCTGGAAGGTGAGATGTTATGGTTTATATACTTTACCTAAGAATACTTTACAAAAAATATTAGAAAAAAAA
>NW_022921541.1:0-264 GCF_012274545.1 Fukomys damarensis
CATGTTTATTTGCTATTTCTACTTCTTTGAGAAATGTCTGTTCATTTCAGATGCCCATTTTTGTGCTAGAAGAGAGGTTAGGTAGAACTCTTGAAGACACTGGTATAGCAAAAGATTTTATGAGCAAAATCTCAATTGCCCATGAACTAGTGCAAACAATCAGCAAGTGGGTTGTTTTCTTATTCAAAAGCTTCTGCACAGCAAGAGAAATGATCAACAATGTGAAGAGACAACCCACAATGTGGGAAAAAATTTTTACCAGCT
>NW_022921542.1:0-12786 GCF_012274545.1 Fukomys damarensis
CTCTCTGGTCCAGTGATGGCTGGACCAAGATTGAGAGGAGAAAACCATCAAAGCATTGACTTAAGAGTTACAAAGACAACTGGCTCACTATTGAAATTTTGTTTCCAATATCACCTTAATAAAATTGGTATCTTGACTTTTGTCTACCTCATTCATTCTATTTCTCATCTGTTTTGCAACTAGAGTAGGATAGAACGGTTCTAGTTAGTAAGTAACCAACTCAAATATTTAAAAAATGATAATCTATGAAACTCATTGCCTTAAAATGAGTTTGCCTATATAGAGATCTATGGATGATTGTTTATGAGATCATTAGCATCATGGATGTCCAAGATACTATAAGTACTCTGGATAAAATAAAAATAGGTTGAAATGATGCCTATGAGCTATGCTCTCACAGTACAAAATGATAAACTTCCCAGTGGTGTGGCTAGGATTCCACCAATTATGCTTTTCTTTATGGTCAAAACAAAGCTAAAAGTGATGCATTAGAAAATAAATCTGGACCGGGGATTTAGCTCAGCAGTTCAGTGGCCTGCCTTGCAAGTGCAAGGACCCGAGTTCAAGTCCCAGTAACAAAAAAAAAGAAAAAAGAAAAAGAAAAGAAAAGAAATCTGTAAAATACCATTAAATTTTATAAACCATCAAAGAAATACAACTTCAATATAATTTTTCATTATTGCCAAAATAAAGCATAACAAAGCTGATTGATTACCCTTCTGTCTGAAATAATCAAACAACTGAGCATAGAGGAAAGGGTATAAGGGAGAAGCTACAAAAGGGCACGAAAAACTTTTTGTGGGACAATCAACATATTTATTATCTTAACTTGATTATAATGATGGTTTTAAACAATGTATGTGCATATGAAATTTAGCAAATGGGATGTTTTACACAGAGAGCATCACATCAATTTTACCCTAATAAAACTCATATACCCAGAGACACAATATACTACCACTGAACAGACAGAATGGTTGAAATGAAAAACTGAGAGCATATCTACTGTTACTTTAATAGTAAAAGAGCTAGAAATCTCATCTATTACTAATAAATGTAGCACATGATACAGATCACTTTGTAAAACTGGCTAATTATATGCTAAATATATACTTGGGTTTATGTCTAATACAAATTCATATAAATATTTACCAAAAGGCCTATTATAGACTCTTTATAGCAACACTATTCACAATATTTCCTAATTGGAAATAAAGTGTGACACATTTACACAAGGTAACAACATACAACAATGACAAGCAACATACAACTCTGAAACTAAAGATGCCACACTCAAAATATCACATAGTGGCCAGGGATTTAGCTCAGTGGTTTCACTGCCTGCCTTGCAAGTGCAAGGACCCAAGTTCGATCATCCCTGGTACCCCCCCAAAAAAAACAGAAATATTTAATACATACAAAATTAGTAAAAAGGAGTCCCCTTTTATCGGTTACTCAGTTTCATGTGGACACTAGGTGCAGTCATGATAATACTCACCAAACCATGGGTTAATTTAAAGCAAATTCCAAAATTTGTATCATT
Organism: Fukomys damarensis; assembly: GCF_012274545.1. Taxonomy (NCBI): domain Eukaryota; kingdom Metazoa; phylum Chordata; class Mammalia; order Rodentia; family Bathyergidae; genus Fukomys; species Fukomys damarensis. The sequence goes on from NW_022921542.1 coordinate 1,544, forward strand.
GGTCCATAATTATCTACAAAGAATAAGGATTTTTTTAGTCTTGCTTATCATATTATGACTCACATGTAAAATTTAGGTATATTTGTGACAGGTAAAATGTAGATATTAAGGGCACACATGAATTTTCAGAAACATATAGACCTTTTAACCAGTGTCCCCATAAATTCATCAGCCACCACATCATTCTGGCATGCACATTTCTAGTCTATTTTCCTACAGAATCAGTACTGAGGTTTCTGTCATCATAAATTAATTTGGACCAATCTTTGAATTTAGTTAAATGGAGAATTAATTATGTTTTCTTTTGCCTTTATTGGTTTTAAGCCTAAATTTTTTTTGTCCTGGTGATCCTAGTACATACACAATTGATAACTTGATGTTATCCACTGTTGGCTTGTAGGAAATTTCTCAACCTTAACACACACAGTATATACATATACTATATATATAATTTAATTAAGATTAGAATGATCATTTCATCAATGGAAGTGGGAGAAGGTAAATGCAATCTAGGTAAACCACTGAAGGATTCATATAATGATTATATATCTTTAAAGCTTCCTACAAATCAATAAGAAAAAGCAAATAAACAAAAAACAAAAGGAGGGAACAGAAGCCTAGAGCAGGCATTTCAAACTGAGGATGTACAAATGACTAATAAATCCTTTAAAAAGCTACTTAGCATTATTCTTCACTGGGAAAATGATGATTAAACCCAGAATGAGGTACCCCTATTTGCCTATTAGTATGGTCATTAAAAACATTAAAGGCCAGGTATTTAGCTCAGTGGTTCCAGTGCCTGCCTCACAAGCGCAAGGGCCTGAGTTCGACCCTTGGTTAAAAAAAAATTTAAACAAAAACTAATAAGATCAAGTGTTGGAAAAACCATAGAACTACAAGAACTACCAATTAAGTTTATAAATCAGCACAACTCGTGGAAAACTGTTCTGTAGTATCAACTATTGCTAAACTTATTCATGTCCTAGAAAAATGTTTGCATCTCACAATATGTGCACTAGAAGGTTCGTATTAATGATATTTTTATTTGACACATATTTATATATAATTTATTGGGTACAGTATGATGCCTTGGTACACATATCCAAAGTATAATGGTCAAATTTGGGTAGTGAACTTTTTCTTGTCAACATTTATCATTTCTGTGTATTGGTACCCTTTGGCCACTTTTCTTTAAGTTATTTCAAAATATGTAATAAAACTTTTACATGTAATAGCCTACTATTGTGCAGAATCCTCCAATCTGCCTTATCTAACTCTACTTTTGCGTCCGTTATCCCACCTTCCTCTATCCTTACCTTTACCTCACCTTCCCAGCCTCTATTCACCATTATTGTACTGTCTACTTCTATAAGATTAACAACTCAATTGCAAGCAACGAAATTGACTCAGTAATAAAGAATCTACTAACTAAGAAAAGACTAGGACCTGAGTGATTCATGGCTGAATTCTACAAAAAACTTTAAGGATGTTATATCATCAATACTCTTCAAGCTATTCAAAGGAATTGAAAGGGATGGAGTGCTCCCAAGTTCATTTATGGAAGCCACCATCACCCAGATCCCAAGCAGGATAAAGACCCAACTAAAAAAGATAACTATAGTCCAGTTTCTTTAATGAACATAGATGCAAAAATCCTCAACAAGATATTAACAAATAGAATGCATCATATTATAAAAAAACTAATACATCATGATCAAGTAGGTTTCATCCAAAGGTGCAAGGGTAGTTTAACATGCATGAGACTATAAACGTAGTGCATCACATAAACAGGAGGAAGGCCAAAGATCATATGATCATGTCAACAGAAGCAGAAAAGGCTTTTGACAAAATCCAACACCCCTTCAGGATAACAGAAAAAAAGGTATAGAATGACGATACCTGAATATGATAAAAGCCATCTATGACAAACCAACAGCCAGCATCATATTAAATAGGGAAAAACTAAAAGCATTGCCCCCAAAATCAGGAAAAGAAGGATATCCACTATATTCTCTGCTATTTGACGTACTGCTTGAAATATTAGCCAGAGCAATTAGGCATGAGAAAGGAATGACAGTGATACATGTACGAAAGGATGAACTCAAATTATCATTATTTGCCAATGACATGATGCTTGACATGGAAGACCCAAAGAACTTCACCAAGAAACTAGTAGAATTAGTGACCAATTTCGGCAAAGTAGCAGGATATAATAAGATCAACACCCAAAAATCATCATCTATTGTGTACACCAACAATGAACGGGATGAGAAAGAACTTTTGAAAACCATACTACTCACAGTAGTGAAAGACCTCTACAAAGAACACTACAGTACGTCCAAGAAGGAGGCTGAAGAGGACATTGAAAATGGAAAGATGTCCCTTGCCCCTGGATGGGCAGAACTGATATTTTCAAAATGGCCATACTTCTAAAACTGCTATACAGATTCAGTGCAGTTCCACTCCAAACACTAACAACATACTTTATAGGTATAGAGAAAACAGTCCTAAAATTCATATGGAACCAGAAGAGACTCCAAATAGCAAAAGCAACTTTGTGCAGTAAGAGCATAGCAGGAGGTATAGCCGTACCAGACTTCAAGCTATACTACAAAGCAATAGTGATAAAAATGGCAAGGTACTGGAATAAAAAGAAACAAGTGGAGCAATGGAACAGAATTGAGGGTACAGCAACCTCCCCGGACATATTGAACCATTTGATCTTTGTTTCAATTTCATTGGAAACCTCTGCATTTATACCTTGACCTTACCTCCTTTAAATTAGGAAAATTTTCATCCAATTTCTTTACATATGCTTTCTGGCTACTTTTATCTTTTATTTTCCTTTTTGACTGCCTACTATGCAAACATTAGATCTCATGATGGCATACCATAATTTTTTTTGCACTGAGCTACACCCCCATCTCCTATTTATTTACTTGTTTATTTATTTTTTGGGACAGGTTTTTTCAAGATTTCTGAAATGTCCTGGATAAGCTGAATGTGGGGTCATCTTACCTTAGCCTCCCAGAGTGCTGAGGATGCAGATGTATGCCACAATGCTGTTTTTTAAAAAATTTTTTCGATTTTTAAAAAGTTTCTATTTCTTTGTTAAAATTCTTGATTTATTTGTGTATTCTTGTCCATATTTAACTAATTAAAAAAGTCTATGCATGGTACCTATTTATGGGGTACCATGTGATTATTTTTCCTCCATTTTTATTTTTTTATTAGTGCTTTTTTGCAGTACATAATGATTATATTCCTCCTGGGTAGTTGGCCCATGTGTATAACACAACTTAATCCTTTAAAAAAAATCTATTTCCCCTCCCCTCACTCTCATTCCTATACTTAATCTGCATCTCTTGCTTCCCTTCCCTTGTGCAGAAGATCAATCTCCCTGTTTCCTATTACCTATCTTTTATTTTGCTTTTTATTTATCCTTTGAGTTTCTCATAAGAGAGAACCGTGCAATATTTAAGCTTGTGTGTCTGGTTTATTTAAGTTTGTGTATTAACATTATGGTGTCAAGGTGCATCCATTTTCTTACATATGACTCAAGTTTATCCCTCTTTCTGGCAGAGTGGGACCACATTGTGTGTAAATACTACATTTTCTTTTTTCTTTTCTTTGGGGGGGTACCAGGGATCAAACTTGGGTCCTTGCTCTTGCAAGGCAGGTGGCAAAACCACTGAGCTAAATCCCTGGCCCAGGACTACATTTTCTTTATGCATTTGGCTGTTGTTGGACATAGAGACTGCTTCCAAGAGTTAGCCATTACGAATTGTGCTGCTATACATATGGGTATGCATATATCCCTGCAATATGATATCTTTAAATGTTTTGGGGAGGTACCTAAGGGAAATTAGTGGCTTGAGTGAAACTTCTAGTTTTAGTTTTTTGAGGAATATCCATACTGATTTCTGTAATGTTTGTACTAGTTTACATCTCCATCAACAGTATAGAAGGGTTCCCTTTTCCCCAAATGGCACCAGCATTTGTTATTATTTGATTTCTTGATTATAGCCATTCTTTCTGGAATAAGATGGAATCTTAATGTTGTTTTAATTTGCATTTATCTAGTGGCCAGCAATGTTGAACATTATTTTCATGTATTTGTTAGCCATTTGTACTTCTTTTACTGAGAAGTGTGCATTCATTTCAGTTGTCCATTTTTTTGATTGGGTCTTTTATTTTGATGAGTTTATGTGTTCTAGGTATTAATTCAGTCTGAAAAATTCTGGCAAAAATTTTATCCCATTCTGTAGGCTGTCTCTTCTTTTTTTAAAATTGAGTTTATTGGTACATTTTAGGGATACAGTACAGTTACATTCATTGTTGGAATCTTGTACCTCTACATGACAAGTCTTGGTTCTCATTTTTTCCCCTTGTCCCTGCCCTCTCTTCACCCCCTCCTTCCTTCCTCATTTACAATCACTTTATTTCCATCTTTTCATTTTCTCACAATTTTTCTTTTCCCTTATTACCCTTCCCCTACCCATCCCACCTTCCCTACACCTTTAGCCCTTTTCTTCCCATTTCACAATATCAGTTATCTCATTAGGATCTTATGTACTATTACAGTTTATTCACACCAGAGAAACTATTTGGTATTTGCACATGTGTGACTTATTTATTTCACTTAGGAGTATATCCTCAGTATGTATCCATTTTCCTATGAATGAATCTAATTTTCTCATTCTTTATGGCTGAGTAAAAACCACATCTTCTTTATCCAGTTTCCAACTGATGGGCAAATGCGCTGTTTCCAAGATTTAGCTATTACAAACTGTGCTGCTATAAACATGGGTGCACATATATCACTGTGATATGATTCTTTTAATTCTTTTGGAAAGATTCCCAGCAGAGGGATGGCTGGGTCAAATGGAACCTCTAGTCCCAGCTCTTTGTGGTATCTCCATATTGATTTCCATGGTGGTTGCACCAGTCTGCACTCCCACCAACAATGGGTTCCTTTCTCCCCAGGCTGTCTCTTCTTGGTGGTTTGCATTGCTGTGCAGAAGCTTTTTTATTTGATATGATCTCATTTGTTGTTGATGTTATTTCTTGTGCAATTGGAATTTTGTTCAGACAGTCCTTGCCCATGCCCCTGTGATTTCAAGAGTTATGCATTTTTGTTTTGGTACCGGGGATTGAACTCGGGTCCTTGCACTTGCAAGGCAGGCCGCTGAACTGGTGAGCTAAATCCCCGGCCCGAGTTATGCTTATTTTATCTTCCAGCAATTAAGTGTTACTATTTTAACATTTAGGTCTTTGATGCATTTTGAGTTTAGTTTAGTATGTGGTAAGAGATATAGATCTAGAGTCAATGTTTTGTATGTGGACAGACAGTTTTCCTAGCACCATTTATTAAAAGGCCAAATTCCTTCCTTGCATGCTTTTGGTCCTTTAGTGAAACATCAAATAAACGAATGTGCCCTGGATTATTTCTTCATCCTCTACTCTCTTCCATTGATTCACGTGTCTGTTTATGTGCCAGCACCATGCTGTTTTTATTATTATAGCTTTGTAATTTAACTTGAAGTGCAGGACTGTGATGCTTGTTGCTTTACTCTGATTGCCTAGGACTGCTTTTGTTATTCTGGGATTCTTCTGGTTCCATATGACTACCAGTGATTGTTTGATATATGTATATATTGAATAACATTCAAATCACAGTAAACATATCTATATTAAGTAATTATTATCACTTTATGGTAAAATCCGTCCTTCCAGCTTTTTTGAAATATACAGTACATTATTATTGTCGATAGTTACTCTACTGTACAAGAGAATATAGGCTGCTTTCTCCTAACATTGACTTAATACTTATTTATCAAACTTCCTCTTCTTCCCCTGCACTCTCCCCAGCCTCTGAGAACTACCATTATACTCTTAACTTTTATGTGTTGGGCTAAATATGTTTTTGATTCTATTTGCATGGAACATCTTATTCTATCCCTTCATTTTCAAATGAAGCATGTCCTAGATTTCACTGTTAGAGCATGCACCAAGCCCTAGTTTGTTCTGAATCTACAGTTTCTATGTTCTTTGGAATGAACTAGTGGAATGCCTAAAAAATGTAGGGTCTTCATGAGCCTCTGCCAATGCCATATGGGCTCAGACACCTTGCTCAATCACCACTATGTGGCACTGTAGGCTTCTGCCAGGCTCTGGGCCTCAACATAGGGGGCCTGGCCTCAGCCTCTTATGCAATGCTTTGGGCACTCCCTCCCTGCCTTTCTCCCTAAGTGGATTTTTACTCTGCATTGTACCATCTGAGACTGAAGGAAGGATGGAATGGGCAGTCCTGTGGCCCCCACTGTGACATCATTGGGTCACATTCAGAGCACATAGCTCATTGAGACCAGCGCAGCACAAGGAAGGACCGAGACCCGTGCTACAGAGCACCTACTGCGGCGGGGAAACACATGACCGAGATCCCTGCAACCAGCCACTGGCAACACTGGCCAGGATATTAGTTCAATGAATCAGAATCTCATATCTCTCTGCCTGGCACTGGGGCAGGTCCAGAGGTCCCATCTATAGACACTGTAGACAGGGGTTGTTAGGGTCAGCTCAGTGTTAAGTTGGCCTAACATTGAGCTCCAAGGTGTAATTCTGCGTTTAGGATCCTGTGTTAGCCCCAGGGGAATGGAGTCTTGTTCCATTCTGTGCTCTGTGAGGTTGGGGAAGGAGGTGAAGTCTACATTCCCTTGACCCTCAAAATGGACTCTAAGCAGAGTCACACATGAGTTGATAGCTACAGGGACCTGTATAGCCTCAGGGGTGAACTGAGATCATAGTAGGCTGGTGATGCACAAGTCTGTCCCTCTAAGCCACAGAGGTCTTTGCCTTGTGTGAGGGTCTCTTTCTGCAAATTCTGGCCTGCGGTTAGGAACATTTTGGCTCTGCTTGGTGCTGCGTCTCATTAGTGGGATCTGGTTTGAGTTTTGAGGCAGAGTCCTATGCTCACTTTCCTGCCCTACGCACAAGCAGGTGGAATCTTATTCCATGATATTCTGCCTGAACTTGGGGTAGGGGTGGTTCCTTGGTCATCTGGCTAATGCATAATTGAGGTTCAATCCTTGGGCCCTGGCCTGGGGGCAGGGCCCGGGGGCTCTGCTTGGCATCGAGTTTCACCATAACAGGCCTGGAACTAGGTTTCAAGACTGAGTCCTGGACTCAATATCCTCTCATTACTCCAAGAAGCAGATGTCTCTCAAGGGACACTGTACACTGTGCTCCTTAGAGTTGGGGGAGGAGAGATGCAGGCAACTCTTTCCTTCCTGTCTTCTTCAATATAGGTTATCTTATTATCACACTAAAACCAGGCACTGTGGTCTCTCACCTGATTACCCCAGCTCTGCGAAGGTCCTTTGGTGAAAGACTAGCAGTTCAACTTTGTCTCTGTGGGGAGATGATTGGTTACTCAGCCACCACTTTGCTCCCATACCCGTTTTATACTTATATTCTTGAAGTTCACTGAAATTAAAAAAAATAAGTGTTTGGAATTGTTTTTTTCTATCACTTCATAGATTTCTTTTGGTTTAGGGCCCATCGTTGGAACTTTGCTAGTGTCTTTTGGAGGTGACAGAATTTCTGGAGTCTTTGTAATGCTTGTGTTCTTTTCTGGTGTTTGTACCAGTGTGGAGATAGTCACTTGACCCACTTTTTGACTTTTACTAGTGTACTTTGGCAGGGTAGATCCTTGCTAGGTAGTCTAACCTATCACCCTGAGTGGATCAGCTGATAATGACTGTGTAGGCAGAGCATGGTTTCAGTTTCTTGGTAGCTTTTGCTGTGATCTTGTGTTAGACAGCTAACTGGGCTCTGCTATTTGGCAAGACTTATGGTTAAGATGTGCAATAGTGCTGCGCTTGTGGATGTGTACTACAGTACCTCACATCTGGCTGAGCCACAGTATATTTCTTGGTCAGAAGGCACTACTATTTGGGTTCATCAGTTGAACAGAGTTGCAGGAGGAGCTTTAAAGTGAGGTGGATCAGGACAGAGGATTAAAAATGGCAGCAAAACAGAAGCTTTCTAGGACCTGAAATTGAGACACTTGGACAACAACAATATGGTCAAGAAAAGAATAGGTCTATGGGAACTAGGAGGAAGCTTCCAGGAAAATGAGAAATTACATAGAAGCTGGAGAAAAGAACAAAGCAGTCTGGAGTGCTGACCCATGGCATCCAGGGAGGGGACCTGTCTCTGCTAATGCAAGATAAACCTGGAGAGGGTTAGAAGCCCCAAGGAGAAACAACAGACCAGGTCATCAGCATTAACCTCAAGAAAAGCCCACAGCTACTGTAAACTGCAAAAACAGCATGGGATTTTACTCTTAAAGTGAATCCTTCTGTATGGTAGGTTAGAGTTGGAGAAGAAATCCAGTGCAGGATCCACCATATTTGAGAGGGTTAAATCAGGAGCCATTTTGGGCAGTGGTTAATTCTTTAGCACTGAACTACAGGGGCCAGAGAGTTTGCTCAGTGGTTACACTGCCTGCCTTATAAGTGCAAGGACCCAAGTTTGATCCCTAGTACCAAACAAACAAACAAACAAAGCAAAGACCAAAGCAAAAATAAATTAAAAAATAAAATTATCTAAAAAAAAAAAAAGACAACTACAGAACAACTACACTTTAGTGTTTCTCGTGCCACTCTACCACACTGACTGGGTGGAAAATGGAACATCACAAAAGAACATCGCAGAGAAGGTGAGGGTGAAGCTTTAGTTCAGGCCAGGAAAGACTCAGAGGTCCCACACTCTTAGTCGAGAAACCAGTGGCTTTCAGAGGGGGGCTACATCTGAAGGGGGCTGACATGAAGTCCAGGGGTCTGGCTGGATGCTCAGCCCTGATTATATCTAGCACAGAACTCAGTGATCTGCTTTGTTTTTTCCATCCACCAATGTGAGCAAGGATATGCCTCTGTTTGGATGGTTGCTACTGCATGGGGCATGTGGACAGAGGGGTCTCTAGAGTGGAAATGCGTGAGTGGGTGCCACTACATGCCATAAAGCTAGACAGAGAAAGCTGTGACTTGGAGTGCACAGAAGGACACAGGAACTGGGAGAAACTGGAGCACATTGGCTGATTGTGCCCAGTGGGATAGGTGAGACATGTTTCAGTAATCACACACACAAATGTGAGTGCAGAAACAAATCTCATATTAGTAGTAACTCATTATCTCTCCCCTGTATCTGGTGTCTCACACTACTGTGTACCCTGCAGATAAACCACTCATTCAGAAACATGAGGAAAGATTTTCTTTTTGACTCATTTCTTTCTTCACTGGCATTTGGAGTTTGGGTTTTTCTTTTTTTTTTTGTCCTATATTTTGGTCTCTATTTTTCCTTTTTTCTTGTTTTTTCTGTTGCTGTTTTATGTTACCTTAATCTAATTCTATGAATTGTCTCTTACTCCTTAATAGGATCCTTTATCTTACTTTTCTCTCCTCCTCACCTTCCTTTTCTTTATTTTTCAAGTTTTATTTCATTAATTTTCCTTTTCTCCATCCTTCCATCTTTACTAGTATTACTATTAAGTTTTATCAATCTTTAGATATTTAGTTGATTCTATGCAATTATTATTGAGTTATTTTTTATTGTTAATGGAGATGCTCTTGCATTTAGTAGATATTTACTGTATGGCTATATTTGGTTTGTCTTCATGTTTATAATTATAGATTTTTTCTATGGCTAATGTGGTGCTGTGGTAACTTTTATTGGTTCTTATAGTTGATATACTTACAGTTTGACTTTATTATTGTGGATGATTTGGTTGCCTCTGTCAGGTGGCACAGTGTTGCTATTAATTGGTTTTCACTGCATGCAAATATCTGGTTTGTTGTTGTGTCATCAACAGTACTGCAGTTCATTTCCTGAGAAGTGAGCTATTTGTACTGCACAATCTCTTCCCAAATTGAAAGAGGTGGTTGGATCTTAGGACAGAGGCAAAGGCCCATAGTTAAGCACACACAGAGTGCATCATTAAAAAGCAAACACTAAAAAGATTTCCATAACCAGCAACAGTCTTTCCATTATAATTGACTCATGGACATTAGCAAAACAAACAAATAAAAACAACAACAACAACAAAGAACAAGATATGAAAGCTCCCGACTCCCCTAAAGCTGATGTAAGGGGTATCAGTGGGGAGTAAATGAGAAGCCAAAAGCTGAATTGTAGAAACTGATAAAAGAAGAGGAAAAAAACAGATCAATGAAATTATAAGCAGATAATTGACTTAATAAATGAAATGACCAGTGAGGTTACCACCAAACACACAAATGAAAAGCTAGTTGAGCTAAATACAATAAAACAAAACATGAATGGTCAGTACAGCAAAGAAGTAGAGGCCATACAAAGGTACCAAATAGAAATCCAGGAGATTGAAAATTTTATTGAAAGTATGAGCAGCAGAAATGACCAATGTGAGTGTCAGAACTAGATGGCAAGACTGACACAGGTGACTAAATACTCTGAGATATCTCAAAAGCAACAGAGAACATGGAAAATGGACCTGACAGCTGCTACGTGATGCAAAGAAGACTAACATAAGATTAATCAGAATTAGTAAAAAATCAGAAGACAACACAAAAGGCATAAAAAACGCATTTACAGAAATAATAGCAGAACAATTTCCAAATATTAGGAAATAATTTAATATATTGCTAAACGAAGCATAGAGTCCCAAATAGCCACAATCAGAAAAAGAACTTCTCTGCAAGACATCATAGACAAAATCACAGGCATCCAACAAAAGGACTGAATTTAACAGCTGTTAGAAAAGCGCAATAAGCCACTTATAAAGGAAAATCCAGCAGGCTTTTCAGCAGAAACCTTAAAGACCAGGAATGTTTAGAGTGAAGTGTTTCAAGCCCTAAAAGAAAACAAATTTCAACTGAGATTGATATAGTGTACAAAACTTTCTTTCAAAATTGATGGAGAAGTAGGATCTTTCCAAGTCAAAGAGCAATTAAGAAATTCATGATCATGAAGCGAGCATGGCAAAAATTCTTAAGGATATATCACAGAAAGTGAAAATAAAGCCAATAATGCTAAAAAGCCTAATGGAATAAATACAGTAGGCAGTTAAACAGAAGGGGGAAAAAGGAATCAGTAACATGAAAATAATGCAACAACAGGAATAAGTTAATAACTTTTAATGATAATTCTCCATTTTATTAGAGTACAGGTTCTCAAAGTAGGTGTTCATGATCCTCTGGATTTCTTTC
>NW_022921543.1:0-2336 GCF_012274545.1 Fukomys damarensis
GGTAATGCAGAGTTAAACAAAGCCCTCAAATATCTAAAGCTTAATGTTTCAGACAAAAAAATGTAAATGAATAAACTAAAAAGTATCTATGGATTTCCCAATAAATACCTGTGCTTTGTAGGGAAGGAAACATCAGAGAGTTGTCAGGAAAACCTTTATAGAAGAAAAAGCACTTTTAAATTCAATGGTAGTCACTGAAAACCCATAGTGATTGAAGGATCCTTTTAGTTCAAAAGTGTACAAAATAAAAGGAAAAAAGTGCAAGTTAATTGAGGATAAAATAAGATCATCTCTCCCAAATCCATCAAGAGTAGAATGTTAATCAAAAATACTGAAAATATAGTCATGTATTTATCAAACCTATGTGAAATTCTATCAGCTGATGTTTACTAACTTTGTGAGAAAAAAAATACAGAAAACCTAATTTGGTGAATATTTACGTTCAGCATGTGTTCATGTGGCTTTCACCACCTTCCAATCCTTGAGAGCTGTTGAAATAAAATGGTGGAAAAAAAAAAAAAGCAGCCCCTGCCCTCACGAGACTTAGAATAAGCTCGAACCAAATATGTCACCCACATATTCTGCAGTCACTAAGGACTGGAGTGGTAGAGGCCATAAAGGCCCCTTTGCTTTGTAGAATGTGCAAGCAATTTTGTCAGCTTTTGGGAGAAGGGCTAATATCCTTAGGAAGCAAATTTGCACTTAATATCTACTTAACTCAGGTCATATTGTTTCCTGTTTTGACTGTAAGAAGAAAATGTGATTAATAATAACCCTAAAATGGGCATCATTATTTAGAAGGGAGTGTTTCTGCCAAGAAAATTACAGAGGCAGCTTCAGATTCACAAGGAGACAGCAGTTTTTCAGTAATTGCTCTCTGGATGTCTGTGCAGCATGTTTGATTCTGGGCTGGCTGTGGTGTAAGAGTTTCTCTTGATACAAAACAGAGGTCTGATGCTACACCTAATGACGTTTTATCTGCTCTTCTGTGGTTTCATCCTAACTACCATAGCAACACCAGCAGTGCTGGCCCCCAGCCTGCAGCCAGGAGGAGTCTGTCCTGCTCCTGCAGTGTGCTTTTACATCTGCTTAGAGAGCATTCCTGTGTATATATTTTTAAAATGGTTTCCTAGGAGGGAAAAAATCAGTATTCTAAGAGATACTTATGATATTTTTTAGCCCACTGTGCAGTCTTGATTGCCTTATTGTAGGAACAGATCCAGGTTTTGTAGAGCCCAAAGCTTATTCAGTTAGAGGGAGAGAATGGCACTTTTTAAAAAGCATATGGAAATGCCAGGTGTATGGGGCATGCTTGTGATCCCAACACTTGGGCAGCTGAGGCATGTGAATCACCCAAATTCAAGAACAGCCTGCTCTATGTAATGAATTCAAGGTCAGTCTACATAGTGAGACCTTGTCTCAAAAAGCCAAAAAAGAAAAAGCATTTAAAGTTACAAATTCAGATTAGCTAAAGAAAAAAAAAATGAGCATTTACTTCGTGTGAGAAAGGAGATCATACATACCACAAAGCTAAGAAAGCTTATAAACACCACAGGTATCTTAGAAGCAGAATTGTTTTAGTTAATCACCAGATGCACTTCTCCATAATTTCCTGTGCTTATTCATTGACTTCCTCCTTATGAAGGACTTTGTAAGATCATTTCGGGAGAGAGATTAGAAAAATAATTCTGTCTTTCCATGAACGGGGCAATCAAATCCAATTTTTTTTATGGTTCACACTCTGAAATCACTTCTTTCAGTTTCATAGCTTAAAACTGGTTAGGACATATCAATTCTTAGAATTGCTGCCAAATCTGGAAAGTGTTCCCTCAGGTTTACTCCATTTAGGAACTGTCAGGCTTCGGAGGGTATTTCAGAGACCATCCTTTGACTCTGAACATTCCAAACTGCTTTTCTCCTCTGCTCTCAACACAGTTCCAGAGCCAAGCAGGAGCAGACAGGTTTTGCCCCGTACAACATCTTTCTGTCAGAAGTCTCAATGGGTCAGCCCACTAGGTGGTCAGAGTATTTCAGACCCGACTGCTCTAAGTTGACTATGCATAGAAATGTTTACAAATCACCTAATGTATTCTTGCTAAACTCATTTAAAATATTCCCAAGTCAACTTCCTTTACCCTAAAATACAAATATGGAAAAGGTGTTCCACTGCCATCCGACGAAGGGGAAGTGTGATAGAGGGAAACTGTTATTGGCTAGTGAGCGGTCATAACTGAATGAGTTATATCTTAATTTTGTCAGACTAGGACTTCAGCGCTGTTGTCTCCTCGGTGAATCTGGCTGATGTGTCCAGGCAGTTTCTCTTACAGCATCTGGTC
>NW_022921544.1:0-728 GCF_012274545.1 Fukomys damarensis
TTTTTTTTTTTTTTTTTTTTTTTTTTTTTTTTTTTTTTTTTTTGTAAATTGAATCAAGTATTTGCCCCAATTTTAAGAACTAGCAAAAAGAAAATGCTTTTCTTTTGGCAGAACTTTATGTTTCAAAAAACTACTTAAATATTTAATGATTTATTCCTTGATTATGTACTTGAATAGCATTCAGAAGCTTGAGGCAAGAGAATCACCACAAGTTCAAGACCAGCCAGGTATATGTAGTGATTTTAATACCAGCATGAACTACATAGTTAAGCCCTGTCTCAAAACAACAATAAAAATAGTACCTCACTAAAAATATCAAACAATAGAAAACATAGCTACACTGATAACCTGGACCGTTCTACCACCTCCTATATGAATGCATGCTTGAAAGATATATGATCTTCCTTCCAAGTTGTTATAGAAGGTTACTAAATGACTTGTCAGGGAATTAAAGAGAACACTCAATTGCCAGCCAGGAATATTGATGTCTTTTCTAACTACTGCTTTAGTTCTAAGTCATGGAACACTGTTCAGTTTTCCTTGTGTCCTCATGCTAATCTCTGAAAAATTGGTGTATTAATTAGGATATAAAATACAATTATTTAATAATAACCTTACAAAATGAAGAGACCCAAATAAAATAAGAAATCGCTTCTCACCTAACAATCAGGAAGTCGTGCAAGGTCGAGGGCAGACAGCTAATCCTAGTCCACAATGTAAAAGAAAAT
>NW_022921545.1:0-245 GCF_012274545.1 Fukomys damarensis
AACAACAATTACAGGCCCATAAAAGGTTTAAATAGACATTTCAAAAAGAATCTGAATATATTAAATTCTGACAATAATTTTGCTAAGAATATGCAAAAGGAAATTATACACTAGTGGTGGGAATAAGGTGCTATAGCAATTTGTAAGACAAGGCATTTCATTAAAAGGTAAACATAAATATATCACACAACCCAGAGACTCATTTTGTAGGTATCTATCAAAGAGAATTTTTTTTTTTTTTTTTT
>NW_022921546.1:0-229 GCF_012274545.1 Fukomys damarensis
AAAAAAAAGTGTAGGGCATGGGGTAAAAAGTGGGCTTTATATGCCTCATTTAATTTATTCCTTCCACAATCTACTTGAGAGACAACATACCTGTTCTTGAGTCCAAAACTGTCAGATGGCTGGTTACGAGCCAACAACTAAAGTAAAGAAGTCAAGGATTTCTTTTACGCTCTACTTGCTTGTCTTATATGGGAGTGACTGGATTAAGGGAAGTAAGCCAACTTTATTT
>NW_022921547.1:0-232 GCF_012274545.1 Fukomys damarensis
GTGTTCATTGGACCCTGAGTTTTAGGAGTGACGTAGGAATATAAGTCCCTCCTTGAGGCTCAGAGATAGGGTTATTGTTAGGCGGAGGATTCCGGAGAAGGATAGCTTTGGAATTTCGCTACCTGGGCATCGGGCTTTGGGTTTCCTAGTTTGTGTCAGCATGAGATGGCACCTGAGGCTGAAGCACAGGGGTGGATTTCAAGGGTCGCCCCACAGCCACCTAGGAATCAGG
>NW_022921548.1:0-223 GCF_012274545.1 Fukomys damarensis
CCTTTACTTCCCTCTTCCCTCCCTTCCTCCTTGCTTTCTTCCTCTTTTTCCTTTTCTTTCTCTCCTTCCTTCCTTTCTCTTTTCTTCCCCCTCCTCTCTTTCTTCTCCCCCCCCAAAATAAAACCACCTTCACAAGCCTTATCCCAAAAGGAACACAAATAAAATAAAAAATTGTAGAGATTAGAAAAAAATTACAAATATATAAGCCCGAGGAACTCTCTGA
>NW_022921549.1:0-368 GCF_012274545.1 Fukomys damarensis
TATACTGCAAATGTTTATTAATAAAAATAAAAATAAATAAATAAATGCACCACTCTTGTGAGGTATATTATTGGGAAGGCTGTGCATATGTAGAGGCAGATAATACATGGGAAATCTCTGTGTTTTCATTCAATTTTTCTGTGAACTAAATCTGTGCTAAAAGTAGTCAATTAATTTTTTTAATTTTCATGTAAATAAATGTAAGATAAAGTAACTTTAAGACAAAAAACAGACTTTTAAATTTTTTTCATGAGAAATGAGCATATTTTGTGGACAACTGCAGCAAGCTTAAGCCCATGGTTCTCCCCTAGGTGGAGATGGGGCACATAACCAGGGTTCCTCAAAGAGGGGCATCTCAAGATCACACA
>NW_022921550.1:0-509 GCF_012274545.1 Fukomys damarensis
TAAAAGGATATTTATAAAATTAAATAATAAAGACAACAGAATAAAAACAAATGAAAAATGGAAGGTAAAAGCAAAAAGGGGAAAGAAGAAGAAAAAAGGAAATAATGTGAAGAATAAAGGTAAGATAAGATGAAAAGAAAAAGATAAAAGAAAATTTTAAAAATGAAGGGACAAAGAAAAAAATCTCAACCTCGTGAAGAAGAAGAGGAAAGAAAGAAATAAAAAAAGGAGTCCAAAAACAGAAAAAAATTCTTTGTATTTTTGAATGAAGGATTTTCTTCCTGGATCTGCAGTTTTGGAGTCTTCCCTGCCTAATATAATGGCTTGTGGTTTTGTAAGGTGTCCCTCTACCTAGAGAATCCTCTGTTTACACCATGCTATGGCAATGTTCAAGTCAAGCTGTGTCCCCCTCAGTGCTGGTGTATAAAGGACGAAATCAGACCATGTATCCACCCTGGATGCAGGCAAGCATAAGAACTCAAGTACTCAATTCCATCATTTTCAGACCC
>NW_022921551.1:0-212 GCF_012274545.1 Fukomys damarensis
CTTACTTTTACTCTGAAAAATTAGGTTGGATACTTTATCAAATCTATATTCCTGACATAGATATTAGTACTAATAGCCAACATACCTGGGATTCTTATCCCTTAAAAGACATTGTTTTAAATACTCTTCTATGTTATATTCTTTAATTATGAGTATTTTGAGTCTTTTATAAATGAAAAAATTAACATAAAATACAAGAAAAATCCTTAAGG
>NW_022921552.1:0-258 GCF_012274545.1 Fukomys damarensis
TTTTTTGTTTTTTACTCTGTCCTGTTTTTGACCTAAATTTCTTTCTTTCCCTAAACTTTGAATGCAGGTATAAAGACAACTCTTTTTTATCTTGCTAAGGCATCTAATTAAGTTTTCCTCTAGAGTTGGCTTCAAAGCCATTATTATCCAGTCTCAACCTCTCCTGATGCTGGGACTAAAGGATTCACATTTGGCTGAAACCTTTATATATTAACCACTTCCCATTGTTGTTTCAATTTAAGATGACCAAAAATTGTA
>NW_022921553.1:0-214 GCF_012274545.1 Fukomys damarensis
GATGAAGCTTCAATAAAGCTCAATGACCCTGCCTGGTCATCCCTACCCCTTCGAGACCCAGAAAGCTCCAACTAGTAGCACAGTCCTATTTTTCAGCCATTCAACAAGGACCCAATCTTTGCAACCAGTTTGTGAAGGTGTGTATGAAGAATTCCCTACATGTCCCAGCCCAGTGGAGCACACTGGGGCAACTGAGAGAATATCAAACACAATT
>NW_022921554.1:0-1325 GCF_012274545.1 Fukomys damarensis
AATTTTTAGTGGCTTAGCAAAAGAAAAATAGTTGTTTATGAAAGCTGTGATACTACAAGCCTGTGACAGCGTGGACATAAAAATAAGTACATTACAAGCTCGGAGCTCTGGACATGTTCTCAGCAGGTTATCTATGATGACAGTGCTTGGCCACCGCTGGACTGTTGTCAAAACACAGCAGACAAATGCTTCTGTGTACTTCCAGAATCTCTCTGGGGGAACAGGAGTCATACGCTTCCTTAATAATTTACTAAGCCTTTACTAACATGGAAACTAAATACAGTTTAGCACGTAGAGTTCAGAAGACACATTCTTTTGCTTTCTCTTCCTTGGTGAATTAGAACAGCATAAGTCCCTGGATAATTGTGGTTTGATTTCTTAAAGCCGATTCAAAATCATGCCCATCACTAAATACAGCTTTCCTATTTCCCTTTTGAAACTTCAGGCATCCACACAGCACTCAAACTCGAGAGTCATCCCTCTTTCATACTCTTAGCAAATCAAGTTCCAGGTCCTATGATTTGTTTCTCTGAACAGTTCATGTCTTACTTAGAATGAAACAGGCTCTTTGGCAATGCCCTGATCTCCAGTTCTCTCTGCCTTCTCTCTTTTAATTACACAGAAAAATAATTTGAGCGTGACAGCCATACAAAAATAGGCATAAAATATACACGATATAAGTAGACACAGAAATACATGAATGTGCACACATTGGATAAAAAGGACCACACCAA
The DNA here is from genome assembly GCF_012274545.1 of Fukomys damarensis. NCBI lineage: Eukaryota > Metazoa > Chordata > Mammalia > Rodentia > Bathyergidae > Fukomys > Fukomys damarensis. The sequence goes on from NW_022921554.1 coordinate 735, forward strand.
AATAGTAACAGGTGTTTTATTTTGGGGGTACATTCACAATTCTCCTGCAGTAGGAATATTATTTTCAAGTCCCACTAAACAAATTCTTCGGTGTAGTTAAAATCTATCTCCAGAACAGTCCTGAACCTGTACACACACACCGAGACACACACACACACAGCTACACACACATACATAGGCTTTGCTTAATGCCGTGATGTGTATACAGCTTTCTGGTGTCCTATACTGTTTGATTACAACTGTGAATGATGTTCCAAAAGAAAAGCAGCACTGAGTGATAATCAGAATGAAGGCGGATTTCTTCGAAGAAACAGCACGTGAGTTGCACCTGGAAAGAGAAACTGGGTGACCTGAGCACTGAGGCACTGGAGGGGGTGCTGGGCAAGGGGCACTGAGGGCAACTGTGAGGCAGGGCAGACGACAGCCCAGAGGAGGCTGGGGTAAAGGCACAAGGAGACACAGGAGCACGGGGGTGGCATTCATGCCAAGCCATGTGTCATATCCAAAAGTATCAGTGTTCTATGGATTTCTTCAGCTGCCCTATCTACGTCTATGTCTTAGTGTATGATTGAAAAAAGTAAACAGAAATAC
>NW_022921555.1:0-229 GCF_012274545.1 Fukomys damarensis
TAGCCAAGGATATGTACTCTCCTCTGAATTATTTTTGAATGAATCTTGATGGGACTCTTTTTTTTACATGTTTGTTTCGTATTAGGCATGGTTTGTCTATTTGTCCTGTTGATTATCAGAGTCTCGTGAAAGGTTATTACAAAAAACTTTTTTTGTATTTCTCCTTTTCATGTGTTATTCTTCTATTACAAAGATTGTAATTTTTATGTAGACAGCTTTTAGTGATTCT
>NW_022921556.1:0-207 GCF_012274545.1 Fukomys damarensis
CCCCACTCTTTGATTTTGGATGACAATCGACAGCCAACATGTCCATGGCAGGCGGAAAAAGGGACGGAGAGTCTGTCTTCTGTATCTACTTCCTGCTGAACTGGGGCGACGAATCAACCTAGGGGGCAGGCATGGAGGATGGCTGGCTGAGTTGTCCTTTATGAACATGGAATTGTTGACAGCAGCAGCGTTATCATTGGAATTGTT
>NW_022921557.1:0-263 GCF_012274545.1 Fukomys damarensis
ACAACATATTCACTGTTGACATGTTTACAACAGAAAACAATGAAAAACTTTCAAAATCTCAATTACTATGGGAGCTATCAAATAAATGAGGTCTATCTATGCAATGAAATACTGTCCTAATTATATATGTGTACAAGTATTATTTGTATATACATATATATATACATATATATATCTATAGATATATAGATATATATGTGTATATGATTAGAAAATATATTGAGAGTAAATTCACTACAATACCAACTGTGGTTAATTCTAGA
>NW_022921558.1:0-245 GCF_012274545.1 Fukomys damarensis
ACAGTACACAGAGGTGGTCATGATGGGGGCTGAACTGAGTCCTCCTACTTTGAGGGGCACCTCCCCTCCCCGACATGTTCAGACTGTTGCACCAGGAGCCTCCATTACCTCTTTGCGCTCCATCCCTGCCCAGGGCTCCATTCGCCTCCATGCTTTCTTTTGACTGGTATATATTGCCTTTGTGGACAATCAATGTTTTGTGTGTTAGTAAAAACTCATGACAGAAAAAAGAAGGCTTTCTTCAA
>NW_022921559.1:0-868 GCF_012274545.1 Fukomys damarensis
CCTCCCCGCTTCCCCTGTCCCTTTTCAGATCACTGTCCACACAAACATTTACACACAGACTCATATACTTTATCTCTTATCTGTCTATTTATTTATTTATTTTGGGTTTTTTGAGATAGGATATCACTATGTAGTTCAGACTGACCTGGAACTCACTATGTAGCACAGAGATCCTCCTGCCTCAGCCTCCCGAGTGCTGGGATTACAAGCATGTGCCACCATGCCCTGCAGACTTATATACTTTAAAAAGATGTGCCTTTGATTCTTGTCTTTTACCAAGAAGAAACACATGTGCTAGCATAGTATTTTGTGCACTAAGTTTTAATGTGGATTTCATATGCAACCATCACGTATGGACATGGACACACATACTGCTTTTACCAGTCTTTTCACACTGCCACAGAAACTGGCTTTCAGTATACGCAGCTGTTCTGAGCAAGAATAGATTCAGTGTCTTCAAACTGCTTGTATTTCAGATTTGAAACCTAACATCTAAACATGTTTTTATTCAGAATATCAGAGTCTGTTTTGAAGAAAGAAAACTAATTGTTTTACCAGAAATGAACCACAATCTCTTTTCTTCTGTAGAGAATATATACAGATTTACTATACTGTTTTCAGGGCAAGCAGAGTTATCTGGGGTATTTTCTCAATTTAAAAGTTAAAGAAATCAAGCCTAATTTAGAAAAAGAACTTTAAAAAGTAAAGCTTCTGCTTTATTACATACAAATCATTGCATTTTATCACTTTATAGATGACAAGTACAAACCAATATGAAAAGAAAAAAGAATTCTCCAAGCAAAACGAAGGTTTTCATCCTTTCCCTTTTCTTTATAGGAATCTTTAAATAAGCAACAGTGCCCATTTG
>NW_022921560.1:0-992 GCF_012274545.1 Fukomys damarensis
TGAAGATGGTGTTAGTTTGACTTGGCAAGAGCCCCAGACTAGTAGAGCAATGAGAGCCAGTAGATGGTTGGAAGGTTTGTGGATCTCCATCCTTGATAGTATTACCTCAGCGGCTCAGACTCCACTAATCACATGCATTAATTTTGCTTCTAAAGGTGTGAAATTTTTATTTTTAGTTGGGTTAATTTAATTTCCAACTCTATAGCTGCTTCTTGGATTAACTTACTCTATGATGCCAGGTAAAATGTTTCCACCTTAATTTAAATTAGGACAATCTCACAATTGAGACTGGCCTCCATCTACCACAGCCTGGCAATATCAAGCTACCATAGCCTTGTAAACAACACCATACCATTTTCCTTAGGTACAAAGTTGTCCTTCCCTCAGTAAAGTGGGGTTAGTAAATAGCTTCCTTAAAGTCTTGAAGAAGACAACCTCATAAGGTACTCAACAGAGTATTACTTGGTATAATTTTTGAGTGGATCGGCCTTTCTATGCTGTCATAGGAGTGTTGTATCATGGATCATTTTCTCCTAGCACAAAATGAATTGTTATCAAAGGTCCTCAAGTGCAGCATAAATAACTAATTAAAACAGAGATATACAGATAAGCTTATTTATATATGCTGGGTAAGATGAGGAGATTATCCCTTGCTTTGTTTTGGCAGATGAACAGTTAATCCACAAAAAAAGGGAGGTACCATCAAAATGAGTGTCTTTTTGTGACCATTCATAGTAATACAGCCATGGAGTTGTGTGCACTACTGAAAATGGAAATGGTTTTCTTAAGTTTGGAAAAATTTGAGAACTATATTCAAATGTTGTTAAAAGATATATGTTTCCAAAAATCTGAAGCTGCATGAATTAATGAATTATTTATTTTAAAATTATCAAATGTTGAGTCTTTTTAGTTGAGTTTATTGGTACACTTTAGGTATAACAGTACAGTTACATTCATTATTGGGATCTTGTACCTTTATATGACAGGTCTTG
>NW_022921561.1:0-517 GCF_012274545.1 Fukomys damarensis
TGCTGGGATTACAGGCGTGCACCACCACACCTGGCTTGGGGGTGTGTCTTTCTTCTCAGGAAATATAGCTTGGACAAGACTGCAGTCATTCTCTTCTCTCTACTTGAATCAGTATGATAATGACCTTTACAACCAAGCCAGAAGAGAAAAATGTATCTCCATTCTGTCTCTTGTCAATGAACAACAAACGTAGCAAGTTTTCCCACTGCAGCCTCTGTAGCATATCAACTAGGGACATGGCCACTTATAAGGAATGTTATATAACACGTTTTAAATTCATAACATTCTTAAACCTGAAATTTTCTTTTCTAAGATAATATATGAAACAATCTGAGAGACTTCCACAGCCCTTTCTTGAACTTGTAATCTTGCTTTAATGCACAATTTTGAAATATGAACCAGTGATGTCCTAGAATAAATGTGAGGGTCCTTTTGTGGAACTGAAAGCATATTCGGGCGTATTAGATACAAGGTCTCGAAATAGAACCAAGGGGAATATGAAAGGGCCATGTTGAAT
>NW_022921562.1:0-314 GCF_012274545.1 Fukomys damarensis
GTGCTGCAACTCTGTGAGTTTACCAGTGAAGTCCACCCCGTATGTGGAGTACAACTGTATTCCATTCTCCGCCTGGCAGAGAATGAAACACTGTTGTGAGGCACTTTTAGGAGAGAAGGCCTTCAATCCTAAGAGAGTGCCTAGCAGCTCTGAGTGCACACAAGCCTCCAGAACTCTATATACTTGGGGATAGTTTCAGTCTGACGTTAGAACACAAATGCACTTAGCAGAGGGGTTCTGTGGTTCAAAGTGGTTTTCCCCGGGAAACAGCTTCTCTTGCCGCTTAGCCGTTTAAAGCGAAAGCGGTCAGTTTC
>NW_022921563.1:0-1073 GCF_012274545.1 Fukomys damarensis
GCCGCTTAGCCGTTTAAAGCGAAAGCGGTCAGTTTCATGAATATGAAGTAGTCCACAGAGAAAAGTGCTGCAACACTTTGAGTTTACCAGCGAAGTCCACCTCTTATGTGTAATACAACTGTATTCCTTTTTGTTTGTAGGTGTCTGCCTGGCAGAGATTGAAACACTGTTGTGAGGCGCTTTTAGGAGAGAAGCCCTTCAGGCCTAAGAGAGTGCCTAGCAGCTCTGAGTGCACACAAGATTCCAGAACTGTGTATATTTGGGGATAGGTTCACTTTGACGTTAGAAACCAAATGCACTTTGCAGAGGGCTTCTGCGGTTGAAAGGGCAGTTTTTCCCGGGAAACAGCTTCTCTCGCGGCTTAGCCGTTTAAAGCGAAAGCAGTCAATTTCATGAATGTGAAGTACTCCACAAAGGAAGGTGCTGCAACTCTGCGAGTTTACCAGTGAAGTCCACCTCTTATGTGGAGTACAACTGTGTTCCTTCTTTTTTGTAGGTGTCTGCCTGGCAGAGATTGAAACACTGTTGTGAGGCACTTTTAGCAGAGAAGCCCTTCAGGCCTAAGAGAGTGCCTAGCAGCTCTGAGTGCACAGAAGAATCCAGGACTCTGTATATTTGGGGATAGGTTCAGTTTGACGTTAGAAGCCAAACTAGCTTTGCAGAGAGCTTCTGCGGTTTAAAGTGCAGTTTTCCCCGGGAAACAGCTTCTCTCACCGCTTAGCCGATTAAAGCGAAAGCGGTCAGTTTCATGAATGTGAAGTACTCCACAGAGGAAAGTGCTTCAACTCTGTGAGTTTTCCAGTGAAGTCCACCTCTTATGTGGAGTACAACTGCATTCCTTTTTGTTTGGAGGTCTCTGCCTGGCAGAGATTATAACACTGTTGGTAGGCACTTTTAGCAGAGAAGCCCTTCAGGCCTAAGAGAGTGCCTAGCAGCTCTGAGTGCACACAAGCCTCTAGAACCCTGTATACTTGGGGATAGGTTGAGTTTGACGTTAAAACCCAAGCGCCCATTGCAGAGGGCTTCTGTGGTTTAAGGTGCAGTTTTCCCTGGGAAACAGCTTCTCTCGCCGC
>NW_022921564.1:0-328 GCF_012274545.1 Fukomys damarensis
AATGATATTATGGGTTGTATTTTATTTATATAACTTCAAAGAATTTCCCTACAAAAACAATAATCACAAAGGGAAAAAATGGTAGCTTTCAAAAGTGGAAGCTTGAAAAATATTACTTTCACCAGGCAATGAAATTTAGGGCAATCAGTAACAGAAGAAATTGATATAAATATGCTCCCTTATATGTTGCTATATGAAGAAAAAAAGAGAACAGATGATAAGTCAAATATTTATATCTGAGGAATTTAGGTGAAGTATATAAAAGAATTTTTCATACTAGTTTTGGATCTTTTCTGGAAGTCTTATTTTATTCCACAATTAAAAATGT
>NW_022921565.1:0-282 GCF_012274545.1 Fukomys damarensis
CTCATGTCATAGGAGAAGCAAGGGAACATGAGGAATAGCATGAGAGCTCATGTGAGTGCGTGCGCAGGCCTAATTAGGGCAACACACAGGGCAGGTCATTCCAAATGCAAATGAACTGACCAACCCTAGTGAACGACAGCTCCACTGGATATACAAATGAGAATAGAAATATCGAACACCACTGATGTCGTGGAATTTGTTCTCTTGGGGTTTTCTGAAACTCCCAACCTTCAGTGGATTCTCTTTGGAACATTTTTACTCATGTATCTGACTATTCTGCTG
>NW_022921566.1:0-249 GCF_012274545.1 Fukomys damarensis
AATCCAAAAGAGGCAGCTTTTGGAAACCAGGGACCATGACAATAGGTGGCCACATACACTGGGTGAAGAGTAAATGGTCCTCATTCTTGACAGATTCCAGGTGCTGTGCCTGCCCTGAAGTGCAAACCGGTGTAAAACCTAGGCGCTGCCACTGAAGGCGCTCACAGGTGATGGGGGAGTACAGACACCACTAAAGACCCTAACCCAACACAATGCAACTTCACTTAATATGACAGAGGTGGACACAAA
>NW_022921567.1:0-1059 GCF_012274545.1 Fukomys damarensis
AAATCTAACAATCACTATACCAATCTTTTGGATCAGGCCACCCATCAGTCTTAAAAACTCTTGTCTCTAAACACAGTAAAATTTGAATTTACATAAATTATTTCTTGGAACGCACTTCTCTCAGGGCTAAAATAATTGCTTTTGATCCTCTTGCTAATAATATTGCTTCAGTTAGTGTTAATACAAAATATGTGTATGTACGACCATATGAAGGGTTTAGTAGGTAGACTTATAAAGTCTGCCTGTGATATCAGGGTAGAGGATACAAAATGGCCATCTCTGCATCAGGATCCAGTCAGAAGTGCAAAGGCCTGGAGATCACTTCACAGCCTGGTACAAGCTTATGTTGAAAAGCCAAAGGATCTACGTTGAAAGGCTGAAGATTCTGTGCTGGAAGCTTGGAGGAGCTGGAGACATAAGTTCGAAGGCAATGGCAAACACCACAGCTCTGCTGAAGAACGAGAAAAGGGAAGACGTCCTTCTTTCCCTTTTTATTCCATCCAGGCTGCAAACCTATTGGTCGGTGCCACTCACATCCTACACCCAGGACCCTATACCGCAGTTTGTGGCATACAATCACCCAGACACTCCCAGAGCTTCACGAATCTTCTAGGCAGTTCTTATGCAGCCTAACACACACAATTAACAACCGCAAGTATCACTGTTGCCTGGAACCCCTGGGGCCAGATCTCTAGTTGATGCTGTGTTCGTGTGTGTGTGTGTGTGTGTGTGTGTGTACAGAAGATTTATGTGTCACTCTCCACCAAGTCTTTAAAGCTTATTTAATTATTTAGCAGATATATAGAACAAAGGAGAATGAAAATTTAAAACTGCAATTAGAACAAAATTAAAGTGAAAGGTAAATTTGGCAAAAGATATCAAGAAAAGATCATGGGCTCTTTTGGGTATGATTCAAGCTCGTTTCTCCCCTTTTGGTATCTGTTCATCACATGATGTTGGCTCCTTAATTTTTTGCCTATCACCTCCCTTTCTAGGACTTCTTACTGAACCATACAGCTTCCATCTAAATAAATTTGATGCTATAATTAAGGCAAGTCA
>NW_022921568.1:0-209 GCF_012274545.1 Fukomys damarensis
GCTGCAGCTAAATTCTCCAGATTCAGCCATGCCAACACATAGCTTTGCAAGCCCTCCTGCCTGTGTCTATTCATTGGCCCTTGCATTCCCCAACCACTGCCACAAGCCTCCTCAAACATAATATACCATACTATGAAAAAAGTGGTGCTCATGAGTATAAGTAAATTCCTTAACAACTTGCTTACCAGATTTTCACCTTAAACTCTTCT
>NW_022921569.1:0-204 GCF_012274545.1 Fukomys damarensis
CTCCATGTAACTTTTTAAATTTTAATTATTTAAAAGAATCACAAAATTTGTATTATTATAAGTCTATAACACACAAAAAACAGTTAGAATAGGAATGGTAATTAACTGTAAGTTCAAGAGGGCTTTCAGTTTGTTTTCTGCTGCACATAATTGTGTCATTCCTCTTCCCCTTCATGACTTGACAGGAATTTTCTGAGTACTGAA
>NW_022921570.1:0-253 GCF_012274545.1 Fukomys damarensis
CTCAGAAAGTTGGAGATGCCAGAAACATGAAAGATAGGCAGAGGAAAACCATAGGCAGTAAATGTAGCCAACCCGAGAGAGAGACCACATGGGCTACACCCATAGGGCCTGGGTTGTCCAAGCCCTTGGAGTTCTCATCTTGCCAGAAATTGTCCCAAGTGTGAAACATGGAACTTCTGGTTTTAATGTTAGCCCTGATCAGTTACATTCTCTCTTTGTTTCATTCCTTTATATCCCCATTTTAAAATGGACA
>NW_022921571.1:0-312 GCF_012274545.1 Fukomys damarensis
TGATACATGTATAGCAATGTTTATAGCAGCACAATTCATGATAGCTAAACCTTGACAGAAGCCTGTATAACCCTCAGCAGACAATTCAATAAACATGTGGTACCTATATGTACTGGAATACTACCCAGCTATAAAGAATGACAAATATGATGTATTTATAGAAAAGTGCATACACCTGGAAATATGAAGTTGAGTGAAATAAAACAGACACACAAGCTTAAGGGCCACATGGTATCTCTCCTTTGAGTGATGCAAAGTATAAACAGAGAATAATAAAGGATGGCAAGGATCCAAGGGGATGTATCATCTGCA
>NW_022921572.1:0-239 GCF_012274545.1 Fukomys damarensis
ATAGACACCATATAATTCTTTGTTACTGCTTTTACACATCACCAAGCACACATACTGTGCACTCGGGCCAAGAATCATCTTTTAAATTTAATTTTCTAAACTGAATGTTCACTTTGTACATGAAAAATGGATAATTTAAATTATGCAAAGCTCTGGAGAAGATAGATGCTATTTAGAATTCTGCTTTGCATTAGCCAATATAGAAAACAGCTTTATATAAAAATGCAATCATATGGTTG
>NW_022921573.1:0-202 GCF_012274545.1 Fukomys damarensis
TTTCAAGCTGGAAACTGGCATGATGAATTCTTACAGTAACCTCTGGTTACTCAACAGCTCCACATCACAAACAAATGGTCCGTGGAGAATGAAGCTGAAACTAGAGCAATGCTTTTTCTGAAAGAGATTACTTGGGAACTTGGATTTCTGAGGTAGAAATGAAGCATATAGCTTTATGCTGAATAGCAAGATATACACATAG
>NW_022921574.1:0-456 GCF_012274545.1 Fukomys damarensis
CTCTTCTTCCCAATTGTGAAGACTGACTGTGATTATTGGTATAAGCCAAGACAAGTCAAATCATCAAATATAGAAATTGCAGTGACTCTAGAGAAATTACTGAGCACTTAAATTTGAAAAGCCCCTTTGTTTGATTTAATGTAGTGAGTTCTGTGTGTATATCAAAGAAGATTAAGAAACTACCACTGAATTCTTTTAAAGTCCAGAATCTACACTTCCCAATTAATAATTCTTTCTAAAAACATCAAATTAATGAATCCTATGCATGTAGTTTTCAATTATACCCAACTGCTTTTACTGCGGGATTGATGATTTAGAAGAGTGGTTTGTTAGTTATCTAATTTTTTTCTATGTAGCAGGACTCTGTCTAAACCAAAATAAAATCATTACTGCAAATAGATATTGTGTGATTAATTTTCCTTTGACTTTCTGTTCCATACAAACGATGGCTTTCTT
>NW_022921575.1:0-326 GCF_012274545.1 Fukomys damarensis
GCACTCAATTTGGGCATTTTTGTTTTCTAGACGCATAAAATAACCTCCCTGAGCTACAGTCTTCTCACAGCTAAAGTGAATGTTTGTAAAACCAACAGAATAAGAAGTGCAACTGACCTTAATGCCTTGATGTGAGGATCCAATATGTAATTGGAAGCTTTGAAATATTGAAAAAAAAAATCAATAGCACTCCAAAATATCATTGCAAACAGCGTCTTTTAAGAGGTACATCTGAAATGTCATAATTCTGCATGAAGGTGGAATTTGTTACTTTCTTTGCTGTGTCTCTGTAACTAAATAATTCTCCACATTCATCTTTTGGACAT
>NW_022921576.1:0-218 GCF_012274545.1 Fukomys damarensis
TCTGTTCTGCCAAACAGATGATCTTAGTCTCAAGTTGGTAAGGAAACATCTTGTCATCATTCCGGAAGAATAAGACATGGAACAAAACAAAAACCAAGAAAAGCAGAGAACAGAGGAAGAAAGGGATGATCCTACATTATTTGATGTCCTTGACACAGCTGTGCCTAAAACCCATAATGGGGATGCAATATTTGTAGTTTTAAAAGTGCAATATATTC
>NW_022921577.1:0-423 GCF_012274545.1 Fukomys damarensis
ATCCTTAAGGTCTTTTCTGTTACAAGAGCTTTACAACCCTGTTTCAATCTCTGCCAGGCAACATCCTGAAAAGAAAATGGAATACTTTTGTACTTCAGATGAGATGTAGACTTAACTGGTAATTTCACAGAGCTGCAGCACCTTTCTCTGTGGAGTACTTCACATTCAGGAATCTAATCGCTTTAGTTTCAAAGGGCTAAGCTGCGAAAGAAGCTGTTTCCCCGAGAAAACTGCAGTTTGAACCGCAGAAGAACTGTGCAAAGTGTGTTTGTGTCCTAACCACAAACTGAAACAATAACCAAGTATACAACATTCTAGAATCTTGTGTACAGTAAGAGGTGCTAAGCACTCTATTAGGGTTTTAGGGCTTTTCTGGTACAAGCGCTTCACAGAAGTGTTTCAATCTCTGCTGGGGAGCAACCT
>NW_022921578.1:0-216 GCF_012274545.1 Fukomys damarensis
TAAACCGGGAAGACCCAGGACAGATGAGTGTAGTGTGTGGGTGGAGAGCCTGTGATGAGCCACCGCCATGGTGAGGAAAACCAGAAGAATATGGCACCTGGGAGCACCCTGTGGGAGTGTTAAGTACCCCTGGTAGGTCAAGGATGATGGGGGGCGTTAGCAAAGTGGGAAACAGCAACTTTTAATGAATGGTTGTGATGGACTAGAGAGGAGAAA
>NW_022921579.1:0-203 GCF_012274545.1 Fukomys damarensis
GTGTTGTGGCACATGCTATAATCCCAGCTACATACACGAATAGACCTTAGATACACACTCACACACTCACACACACAGGAAAAGTAACTATAGGAAGTGATGGACTTAGCTTGACTCTGGTAACCATTTTATGATGTATGCACATATATCAAAACTTCACATGGTACATATTAAATACACAAAAAGAATGTGTCCATTACACC
>NW_022921580.1:0-644 GCF_012274545.1 Fukomys damarensis
ATAAGGCTGCTCCTTCCCAAGTTCACTGCAACGGTCCTGCCAGGTACACAGCCCCGAAACACACCGCTGCCACCCCAGCGAGATCCCTGCACCCTGTTCCTGCCACATTCCCTGGCACAGGTGTGCACAGCATCCGGTGACAGCTCAGAACAAATGAACACATGAAGAAATAATCTGCCTGAAAGGAACAGATAAGGAAAGAATTCAATCAATAAACACACCCCCCAAACACCTCTGTCTCTGAGATGCTCCTTTAACACCTTCCAGTGGGAAGAGCTCACTCATCTGGGTGGGGCAAAGACGGGCAGAATTCCTCTGCAGGGACAACTTGGTGATTGTCCTCACTGCAGTGTGACATGTGTCACTGCAGTCTTCCCAGTGTGGGGCTCTTTCCCTAGCTCAGGAACACATTCCAAAGAGATACCCCAGAGCCACTGGTAAGAGGGACCAAAGGTAAAGAGAGTTGAGGCGATTCCACTGTCCAACTGGAAAGGAAAGTCAGTTGAAACACACCAAGGAGAGATGATCCATGTGTGCTCCAAGGACACTGAATGTTTGCATTTTACAAAACAGAGTCAACTAGAAGGCCAATTGGCACTGGGTCCCCTCGATATCAGGCCCACATTTTCAAGTCCTCCAAACCC
>NW_022921581.1:0-233 GCF_012274545.1 Fukomys damarensis
ATCACTCTTGTTCTAGTGCCTCAGACAGTGCAGAGTGAATAGTAAGCACTCAGTGAAATCTTCATTGGGTGGAGAGTAAGTAGATCTCGGGTTTACAGAAGAGGTCGGGGCTAGGACATAAATGTGGAGGCCTGAGAAGCCGGCTTGCCAGTGGGGTGTTCTAGTGATCGGGCTCTGAGCTAATCAGTGCCTAGGATTTTTCCAGAAAGAAAGGTGATGGGTGAATTGAGAAG
>NW_022921582.1:0-200 GCF_012274545.1 Fukomys damarensis
CTCTTCCTCTATTACTTTGTCTGATGCAAATGTAACCTTTACACCTTTCTTTCTTTTCTTTTTTCTTTTTTTTGGTACCGGGGGGTTGAACTCAGGTCCTTGTGCTTGCAAGACAAGCCACTGAACCGGCTCTACAACTTTCTTTTGATCAGTGTTTGTATGGTATATATTCATCATTACATAGTCAGCTATCACTTAAC
>NW_022921583.1:0-947 GCF_012274545.1 Fukomys damarensis
AAATGGCATTTAAGAAAAGAAAGTGTTGGACTCAGTCCAGGATCTAATTGTGTTTGATATTCCGTCAGATGCCCCCGGTGTGCTCCCCTGGGCTGCGAAATGTAGTGAAATCGCCATACACACATTCACAAACTTGTTGCAAGCGTTGGGTCCTTGTTGAATGGCTGAAAAATAGGACTGTGCTAATAGTTGGAGCCTTCTGTGTCAGGAAGGGGTAGGGGTGACCAGGCAGGGCCATTGAGCTCTATTGAAGCTTCATCTTTTTAGAAGGCCCTTCTGCAGTTCCTATGACGAACCTGAGCAGTATAGTATATCCCAGGCGAGGGACTCAGCCACAGGTAGCCTTGTCTTCCTCAGGGGGCCCTGCTTCTGCTAAAATTGATTGTAGGACCCCACATGAATGGTCATTTGCCCCGAGTGAAAGAGCCACACATCTGAATGCTGGAGTTCAGGGATATTTTTTGTTTTTTCCTCACTGGGTATATTGGTACATTGTAGAGTATACAGTACAGTCACATTCATTGTTGGGATGTTCTACCTTTACATATCAGGTCTTGTTCCTCATTTTTCCCCTTGTCCATGCCCTCCCTTCACTCCCTACTCCCCTCACCATTTCCAAACATTGTATTTCCATTTTCTCATTTTCTCCTGTTTTCTTTCCTTCCCCATGTGTTCTCTGCCATGCACTCCCCACTATCCCTGCACCTGAAGCCCTTTTATTCCTGTTTCACATTCTCAATTTTCTCATTAAGATTTAATGTACTAGTATAGTGTACTCACGCCAGAGAAACTATTCGGTATTTGCACATGTGTGATTTATTTATTTCCCTTACGAGTATATCCCATTCAGGGACATTTGGCAGGGCAAGCCAGGCAGTCTATGCTACTTCTGTTTATTCCACCCATTGAGCCAAGGCCATTGTTCTGTTCAATGTGTCGTGTTCCCT
>NW_022921583.1:1003-1207 GCF_012274545.1 Fukomys damarensis
ATATTGGGAGGTAGGATCAGAGTCAGTGAGGCCAAGTTGGAAGGCCCAGATAGCAATTCAGTGTCCACAGAGGATGGCAGAGTGTCAGAGGATTCCGTGAGTGTTAGGGACATGACAAAGCTCAGCTGTCATAATGCCGACGATTTAGCAGTCCGGAACTGCGGTCACGGTTGCCAGGTAGGGGTGCATTGTGGGAACTGTGGA
>NW_022921584.1:0-1109 GCF_012274545.1 Fukomys damarensis
AGGGGCAAACCATTCCTACTGTTTCACCCCGAACCATTTTACAGAGAAAGTTATCTAATCGATGTTGTGTTGGCCTCCATAAATCATTATTTCAGTCCATGGTGGCTTTGTCAGCTTTTAGTAAGGTGATACTGTTAGTCTTTCTTGAGGGCCTTGTGTTGATTATTCATAAGGCAGGGTACGGGAATCATCACTGTGATGAAGATGCCCTACAGCCAATGAAGTTCCCCACTTTCATTGCGAATGTGGTTGGCCCAAGTTGTACAAACACGTGCAAAAACACAACTTCTTTTCATTGCTACTGAGAGACAGCGTTAAGGAGGAAATTCGTCTTCTAGTCTCAGCACATAGCCAGTGTTTATCCTCTGTGGTCAAGGAGATAGGTTTTAGTCTTATGTTTCTTTGTTCTTTACTCATATTTATTTCCAAAGAGCCTTGAAAAACAGATGATAGAAGCACTCTTCCTTTGGATTAATTGGGTAATAAGGTACTGTAATGACCTCATAGGCCTGGTAGAATCCTGTTATCGCTACTTGGTGAAGTCATATTAAGCGCCTATGAGTGAAGAAACCAAACATGAAGCCTCACCATACAGCTGAAGACTAATTTGTCTGAGTAAAGGGGAGGAGTCTTGATGGGAGGCTTCAAGAAGGAGCTTAGGTGGGGCTATTCACATTTTTTTTAACCTAGGTAGAGAAAGGGCACTCTATTCCCTCAATAGCTTTGCTAAGTGCTGGTGGTTTTCTGTCCACACCTTCCAGTAGTCTACAGCAAGTATCCTGATTTTTCCCCACAAACCCTTCCCTAGAACACTGAGGGGCCACAGCTTGTGCTTTCTTGGGTCAGTAAGCCCCTGCTCTAGCCATCTAGCCCTGGGGTGCAGGGTCTTAGGTATCCTCGAGCGCCCCCTGTACAGGCCCATGAGGAAAGGGGCTGTGATGACGTGGCCAAAGTGGTCTAGTTGGAGAAAAGAGGAAATTTCAGTGATTCCAAAAATGCCTTGCACACTGACAGGCCACCCATCTCCCTTCTCTGCAAGCTCTGTTATTGTGGATAATGAGAGAGAGAGAGAGAGAGAGAGAGAGAGAGAGAGAGAGAGAGAGAGACAC
>NW_022921585.1:0-381 GCF_012274545.1 Fukomys damarensis
CCGGGCCATGCTATGAGGTAGAATTTACATAAGAAGAAAAGGACAGTTAGTAATTTAGAGCATGGTCAGGAGACTGAGGCAGACAGAGCAATGGGACCGGCACAGGGCAGAGAGATCCTGTGCTCCCCGTGATCAGGGTGTCACACCCAGTCTCTATCAGCTCAGAGGAAAGGGCGGTTTATTTGGTAAAAGGTTTTGGCACAAAATGTGGAAAAATATTGTTAGATTCCACTATTACATCATAAATACATATCAGAGATGGAATAATGCAAACAGTGAAACAGTGCAATTTTCAGAAAACCCTAAGAAAATGAATATATTTAAACTCAGGAGTCAGAAAGACCTTTTTATTTAAGAGCAGGAAAAGTTTACTGAGAGAAA
>NW_022921586.1:0-229 GCF_012274545.1 Fukomys damarensis
TAAATATATATCAAAGACGTGGAGGAATGAATTAAATCTTATTATTCGAGTCTCTGCCCTATAAATATGCTGGGCCATAGATATTTTTCCTTTCATCTGACTTCATGTTCTATTCAACTTTTTTAGCCAGAGAAAGAAGAAAACATAGACAATGCACAAATTGGGCTGAATTAAATAAACAAACAACAACATCAAGAAAAAGAATACCATCTCAAACTAGAAAGGCCAA
>NW_022921587.1:0-224 GCF_012274545.1 Fukomys damarensis
TTGTTTGCCAGTGGGGCCTTTGGGCGGGATCAGGGTTGCCTGAGGTGGTGAGGGTGGGTGATCGCTCTCCCTCTCTCCCCTCTCCCCACCACCTCCCTTCCAGGTGAGGACACGAGGACTGGGCAGGAAGTAAGGAGAACCCTGACTCTGCCCGTGCCGGTTTCTGATCTCAGACTCCCAGCCCCAGAATCGGTTGTTTTAGCCCAGGTCAGTGGGGTTTTGTT
>NW_022921588.1:0-918 GCF_012274545.1 Fukomys damarensis
GTATGGTGTGCATGTATCCCTGCAGTGTGATGCCTTGAGCCCCTTTGGAAAGATAGAAGAGGAAGAGCTGGGTTACATGCAATTTCTAATTTTAGTTGTTTGAGATATCTTCACATTGATTTCCAAAATGGGTGTACAAGTCTTGATGATAGCCATTCTTTCCAGGGTAAGATGGAAAGTAGTTGTTCTAGTTGGCATTTCTTTAAGGCCATACATGTTGACCGTTCTTTCCTACTTTATTATCCCTTTGTACTTCTGAAAAGTATTTGTTCACTTGATTGGGCTGCTTTTTCATGTGGTCTTTTATTTTGGGAGGCCTAAGGTTTTTTGAGGTCCTTATATATTCTAGATATTAGTCTTCTATCTGAGGAAGAGCTGTGGCAACATTTTCCAGGGATGTAAATTGTCTCTACATTCTGTTGATTATTTCTTTGCTTTGTGGCAGCTTAATTTTCTCTGACCCAATTTGTTGATTATTAATGTTATTTTTTTTTTAGCAATTTGGGTTATGTTCAGAAAGTTCCCTATTTTATCTTACAGCTGTTTCTATTTTGATATCTAGAACTTTATTCCAATTTGATTTTATTATAGTACATAGTGAGAGATAATTGGTCTACTCTCAGTCTTCTGCATGTGAATAGCCAGTTTTCCCAGCACCATTTTTAAGCAGAGGGTATCTTTTTGGTGCCTTTGAAAATGATAAAAAAGCTGCAAGGCCTGGGGTTGTTTCTGCATCTTCAGTTCTGTTCCACTGATTCTCATGTCTTCTTCTGTGTCAGTACCATGCAGGTTTATCACTGTTATTTTGTAATATACACTGAAAACCGGGATGGTGATGCCTCCTGCTTGCTCTTGTTTTTTTGGGATTGCTTTTGCTATTCTGGGACTTTTCTGGTTTGGCATAAATTTTCAGATTGT
>NW_022921589.1:0-212 GCF_012274545.1 Fukomys damarensis
AACTGCAGTCACATTGTCACGATTATCTGGGATAAAAGTACAACATGTTGTGTGGAGCATGGTGCAAGTGGCTCCTTGGCATCTGTAAGGAGGTCTAAAGCCATGGGATTTTGTAAAATTACTTTTTCATTTGGTGTGTTTCATCCACTAATGTTATAGCTTGGTGAATGGCATTTAATGTGTGTGCTAGGTATTGGGCTAAGACTTCTGCA
>NW_022921590.1:0-208 GCF_012274545.1 Fukomys damarensis
CCATTTCCAAACATTGTATTTCCATTTTCTCATTTTCTCCTGTTTTCTTTCCTTCCCCCCTTGTTCTCTCCCCTACACTTCCCACTTGCCCTACCCCTTAAGACCTTTTCTTCTTATTTCTCATTCTCAATTTTCTCATTAAGATTTTATGTACTAGTATCGCTTATCCACACCAGAGAAACTATTCGGTATTTGCACCTGTGTGATT
>NW_022921591.1:0-267 GCF_012274545.1 Fukomys damarensis
AAAGATAGATCTTGGGCAAAATTAACGATGAGTAACATTTAGAAGGTGCGGTTTTTCTATAAAATGGAGTACTAATCAGCCATAAAGAATGACAAACTACATTCATTCATGGGAAAATAGATGCATATTGAGGCCATACTCTTAAATAAATAAGACATACATGTGTAAATACCAAATAGTTTCTCTGGTGTGATAAACTAAAAATGTAATTAAGATCCAAATTGTATAACTGACAATGTGAAATACGAGGAAACATTCCTAATGATA
>NW_022921592.1:0-247 GCF_012274545.1 Fukomys damarensis
CATTAGATAAAACTGTCCACTTTAATACAGGTTGAGGCTTCCCTAATCTGAAAACACAAAATACGAAAAGTTCCAAAATCTGAAACTTTCAGTGTTTATCTTGGAAAAATTCTGCACCTAACCTCATGTGATCAATTGCAGTCAAAATGCAGATGCAGTAAAAGTATTATGATATAAAATTCCCTTTAGAATATGTGTATAAAGGATATATGAAACATAACTGAATTTTGTGTTTAGATTTGGTTCC
>NW_022921593.1:0-206 GCF_012274545.1 Fukomys damarensis
GCTGACCATGTGCATGCCCTGCAAAGCTCTTACCGAAGCTGAAGCAGGAGCCTTGCAAGCAGCACAGCAGAGAAGCCCTGAGCCCAGCCCAGAAGCACTGGTTTCAGTCCAGGTGTGGTTCTGGGGCAAACCACCTACTGCTCTAGGCCTCAGTTTCCTCATCTATCAAACTGAGGGAAGGAAACCAACCAGAGCCTTTGTGTGCC
>NW_022921594.1:0-571 GCF_012274545.1 Fukomys damarensis
ACCCTGAACCCACAGCAGAGGAACTAACAAAACAGGTCAATCAGGCTCTAGAAAAATTCAAAACAAATAATTTTGCAGATAACTAGAGAGATGGCACACACAATTAAAGACATGGTTAGAGACTCTAGAACAGAAACAGACAAAAAAAAGTAGATGAGCGCAGGACCATGATAAAATCCATGAATGCCCAGCGTACAAAAGAAATAGAAACCATGAATGCCCAACATAGGAAATGAATGGAATCCATGAAGCAGATTCAAACAGATGTCCAGGAGATTAAACACACTAAAGCAAGCATTCATAGCAGAATGAGCGAAGGAGAAGTTAGAATTTCAGATATAGAAGATAGTATCTCAGTCAGTGACCATGAAAAGAGAGATCTTTTAAAAATAGTAACGGATCATGAGAAAGTGATCCAACTCCTAGATGATGCAAAGAAGAATAACATAAGGCTGATAGGAATCCGTGAAGTAGCAAGAGAAAATACAAATGACTTAAAAAATCTGTACACAGAATTAATGACAGAAAACTTCCCAAACAGAGGGGAAGAATTTGACACACAGATAAGTGA
>NW_022921595.1:0-223 GCF_012274545.1 Fukomys damarensis
TTCCTGGTACATTTCCTGGCTTGCACTTCAGAATACCAGGAGTTTTCAAATTGTATATCTGGCGCCGTCAGAAAATCAAGAGAAACCACCCATTTTGGCCAGAAAACAGGAAGTCGGCTCTCTGTTGGCCAGAGAGTGGATGAGGTGAATCTTGCCTGCATCCTTCTTCTACCAAGTCCCGAGTCAAGAAAAGTCCTGTGAGGAGAAGGCACTCTTACCTGGA
>NW_022921596.1:0-221 GCF_012274545.1 Fukomys damarensis
CATGCACTAAATTAAAATCCAAATGGATTAAAGATCTAAATATTAAAACAGAAATATTAAACTAGCTGTAAGGTAAGTTAGGCAGAACTCTAGATGACATTGGCATAGGAAAAGACTTTATGAACAAATCCTCAGTATCACAGGAACTAGCAGATAGCATCAACAACTGGGATCTCATCTTATTAAAAAGCTTCTGTACTTCAAAAGAAACCATCAGCAGA
>NW_022921597.1:0-297 GCF_012274545.1 Fukomys damarensis
TGCTGGTATTTGAGATGTCCAGCTTATAATTTTAAATGAAATTTTTCAAGTTATATATGAGATCCTCCCTATAAGCACATAAGACATAAAGTTACATAAACCGCATACTCTAGAACCACTGCTTTGCCTTAAAAACAGAAGCTTTAAATTAATAGTTACAGAAAGGACTTTCCTCTTGCATTAAACCACAATTCCTGATAAACCCCTCAAAATAACATTCCAACAATACAAGGGCAACAAACAAAAAAGATCAACCTTTTTCCTTTTTTCCAGCTTTAAAATTTTTGAAAAATCTGG
>NW_022921598.1:0-249 GCF_012274545.1 Fukomys damarensis
CCCCATCACACACCGAGTACGGGCCCTGCCTCTCTCTTTCCTTCCCCACCTAACATCCCACCAGCTATGGGGCGGGCTTCGAAAGAAGTCCCTAGGATACTGACCTCAGCCTCTGCGGCGCCTTGAGCTTCCTGGAGCTCCTCTGTGGAGTGGGCCGTCGGGTCGGGTACGTGTGGCTCTCGCCGCCGTTTCTGTCCCCTGGCTACCGTGGGCGTGGGTCGGCCTTGGGTGGAAACCCACGGCAGAGGC
>NW_022921599.1:0-241 GCF_012274545.1 Fukomys damarensis
GAGAAACAGAAATGAAATATAAACAAATATGATGGTACACTTAAATGTGACTGTGTAGTAGTTACACTAAATGCAAAGGCCTACACACAGCAATTAAAAACACACAATATCAGCATAGATAAAAGAGCAAAACCCGACATCTGCTGCCTATGATAAATACAATTGCAATACAAACACTCCCAACTAGGTTTTAAATAAAAGGACAGAAGAAAATATTTATGCTTAGCAAACTTACTAAAAG
>NW_022921600.1:0-203 GCF_012274545.1 Fukomys damarensis
CACAAATTCAAAGTCTAAAATAAATCATTCAAAATTTGGAAACATATATGACAAATGTCATATATGTCATTCATAAAGTGCATTTATATATTAATAAGAAAATCGTATAAAACAATAAATCAAATTGATGGATAAATAACACAAATAAAATAAAGCTGATAAACACATGAAGTTATTTTACTTCATAATAAAAATTGACAAAC
>NW_022921601.1:0-485 GCF_012274545.1 Fukomys damarensis
TCATGCTCTTGGTTTGCTTTAGTAAAATTAAGATCAAGCAGACTGGTAAGCAGTAAGAGAAACAGAAGAAAGGAAAGAAAGAAGGGACAGAGGTAAGTGTAAAGAGAGGGAGGAACCAGCATACTAGTGAAGGTTTCTCATTTTTATTCTAGTTAAGTCCAGCTCAGAATCTCCAGGCCCCTGCATGACTCAAGAGCTCCTCTAAAAGGAAATGAAATACTACCCCTAATTCTTTTCCTTTTCACCTGTAGGCTCTCCCTCTCATTCTAGAGACAGACACTCCTCTTTCAGTAGTTAGATACATCATAAAAAATAACTTTAAATTAGTATCTCCTTTCACATTCAGCATTAATACAGCATTAATATAACATATTTTTCATACATACTGAGGAAGTATTTTCTTGATGATTTTTAAAAGTGACGAACCTAAAGCTTGCATAGTCCCAACCGGCATATATACAAATTATGGTACTTTCATTTTCCTC
>NW_022921602.1:0-1064 GCF_012274545.1 Fukomys damarensis
CCAGGTATATATAGAAGCCATGTTTGGAATAATGCATTAAATACAACACAGAAACAACAAGACTAGCTTGTTTCTCTTTCTTTCAGATGCTGCAGTCATGTGAAAGGCACTTTGTTTCAATAGCTTTCCTACAATAGTCTAGGGAATAAAATATATACTAAGCAAAGGGTAAGATGAGAGCATATGCAAAAAATTCCTACTTTTGTGCCTCTCACTAAGATCTCAGATGTGAATTGAATTAATTATTAGCAACTTAAGTTACAAGGCCAACAATCACTGAAAGCTTATTTTTAATTAGCTTTTGCTAGTGAAAGTGTGCTTTTCTTCTTTCCTAATAACATGATTCTGTTTTCCCTAGTTTATATGCTACTGTATTTATCTCTTTTTCCCTTTAAGAATTTTCACTAGTCTAACATCAAATAAAGTCTTTTTTATTACAAGTTAAAAGCTTCAAGCAGAGTAGCTAATATAATATTGCTCATTTTCTCACCATTATTCATAACATAACATAACATTATGTTTTCCTTAACTACCCTAAAGTATAACATCCTAAAATAATTCATTAATGGTAAGGATGCTTCAGTGAACTAAACCAATTTTTCTTTAAAGACTATATGTAAATATCGGAAACATATTTTCAATTTCCCTTGATTTATACAATCAATAAATAGAAGTTATCTTATAGGTAAAGAAATGAGCCAAACCACAAGAAAAACAAAAAACAAAAAAAGAAGAAAGCCAATTTTGTAGAGAACATTACAAATCCTAGAACTTGTTTAAATATACCTTGGCGTTTTTGTTTGCTTTATTGTGTATTTTGGTCGGTGTCTTGCTGGATTTTCTAAAAGCAAACCCCAAAGCTTGACAAGGCTTCTGTCTGTCTCCTTGGCTACCACTCTTAGCTCCAAGTAAATGCGGCCCAGGCAAGTGTTTGCAACAACACGGTTCCATCATGGGCTCTAGCCATTACTACTGGCCATGCTGACGGTCACAGTATAGGGGTGGGCATGTTGCTCGGTATGGGGCAGTGAGAACGTGGGAAGTGCATGACGAATATACTTCAT
>NW_022921603.1:0-236 GCF_012274545.1 Fukomys damarensis
AGCAGCT
This sequence comes from Fukomys damarensis, assembly GCF_012274545.1. NCBI lineage: Eukaryota > Metazoa > Chordata > Mammalia > Rodentia > Bathyergidae > Fukomys > Fukomys damarensis. The sequence goes on from NW_022921603.1 coordinate 8, forward strand.
CTGAGTGCACACAAACCTCCAGAACTCTGTGTACTTGGGGATAGGTTCAGTTTTACTTTAGAACACAAATGCACTTTGCCTAGGGCTTCTGCCATTTAAAGTGCAGTTTTCCCTGTCAAACAGCTTCTCTCGCCGCTTAGCCGTTTAAGGCGATAGCGGTCAGTTCCATGAAAGTGAAGTACTCCATAGAGAAAGGTGCTGCAACTCTGTGAGTTTACCAGTGAAGTCC
>NW_022921604.1:0-3522 GCF_012274545.1 Fukomys damarensis
CCTCACTGGTGGGAAGGAAAGCACCGGTGTTATCCAGCATGCATTACTCTTGTTTTTATTGGCTCTACTAAAAGAAAAGCTCTGAGAAAGTAGGACTCTGCTCAGGATTTAGCTCAGTGGTTCCACCGCCTACCTTGCAAGCACAAGGTACAGAGTTTGATCCCCCTGGTGCCAAAAACAAAACAAAACAAAACAAAACAAAACAAAAAACAAAAGTAAATATTGGGTCTCTCATATGAGAAACCACTAATAGTAATGTTTAACTTTTTCATGTATTTATATGTACAGCAAAGGAAACCACCGCAAAACTAAAGATAGAACCTAAAGAACTGGAAAAAACATTATCTACTATACTTTGAACAGAAAAACAATATTTAAAACATATAAAGAACTCAAAAAGTTAGACAGTGCCAAAATAAAACACCCAAATAAAGATAACTGAAATGAATAGAAATTTCTCAGAAGTTCAAATTGTCTGCTCTGTTCACCATATCTTTTGTTTGGGTCTTCTTCCTTTAAGAAGAAGGTTATTGGTTACATAGGTTACATGTTTTCAATTAATCTAATTTAGTTTCACATTGTACATGAAGTAATTATTTTATCATTTCAAGAAAGAAGTCTTACAAACATATCAATAACTTCATTCTTCCTCACTGACATTTATGTTATTATGTCAAATGTATCACGTCAACATTAGATGTCTTACCAAATAATGTTTTTGCTTTCATAAAACTATGCATAATTTAAAGATTTATAGATAGAAAAATCGGCTTGCATGGGTAAAATTTCTGTTATTTTTGCCCTTTCTATTCTGAAGTTCTATGTTTCCCTCTGGTATAATTTTCCTTCAACTTAAAGGAATTATCTTGGTATTTCATTTTTTACATCAGTCTGCTGAAATTCAATTTTCTAAATTGTCCTTTATCTGACAATACCTTTATATCGTGATCATTCGTGGATGAAATTTCCAATAGGGTATAGGATTCTGGGTGGGCAGTTTTCTTTCATAACAATAACATATTTTCTGACCTTTGTTTACTTACAGATTCTGCTAAAAAATCTATTTGTTTGCAACATTGCTCTATTGTATTGCAGTGTCGTATTTCTCTAATTACTTCCAATAATTGTCTTTCAATTTCAATTCTCTCATTGCTAATTGGGATGTGCTTCCGTATTGTTTTCTTTGAGTTAAAGTCTTTAGGATCTCTGAGCCATTTGAATTCTCACGTTTATATGTCTCATGATGTTTGGACAGTTTTATGCCTGCCATTGCTTCTTCAAAACAGTCTTCTGCACTCCTTTCCTTGTGGGATGCCCGTGGCAAGGCTGAGTAGACCCTGACTTGGGGTGGCTCTTTGGAGTAAAGCACACAAGTGAAGCAAATGAAAAGCAAGCCTCACCACACTCAGCTGGTGTTTTACGCTTTGATTACTCTCTTCATTCTTTCTGCTTGCCTTACTTTTCAGGGTTTTCAGTAGTTGTTTTGTGTTTTGTGTCGTTTTAGTTGCAGTAGTTTGAAAACATTAGATGTGGTGATTCTCTCGTCCTGAGCCAGAAGTGGTCTTTTTTCACACAATTGCCTTAAATTCTTTCGAAAACTACATTTTAGATTTTTCCATTCTCTGGCATAAAATTCTCGAACTGTTTCTTTTTCACATGTAATATGTGGCCCTGTGTGTAAAATAGCCCATCTTGCCACCGCCACTCTTATTTGTTCACCTTGCTGAAATCATATTAACTTAAAAGTGATAAAAGAACCACAGCAAGGAGTGATTTCCCTGTCAGGAGGCCTTTGTGCTTATTGTCCTTTTTCTATGAATTTTTCACTCACTTCTCTCTGTCATAATTCCTTTTCTTTCCTCACCTCTCAAGTGTCTCCCTCACCAAGCTCGGTGAGCACTGTCTGAGGTAATTCCTCCATTTTTCCTCTACTCCAGCTACAGTATATTCTCTATGCTATCACTTGAAGAATCGAAAACCCCTTTCACACACTGAACTAATCTCTGTTATGTTTTTCATATATTTGTCCCCTGCTATAATAGGAGCTACAGTGCAGCATTGAACTTGTTTTGCTGAACCAGCTGGGAGTCTAATGCATTTATATCAGAGACAACAGGGCCTGACCCATTGTTGGGACTCACTAAACAAGTGCGTGACAGCGGAAGATGGAGATGTTTTTCTTGTTGAAGATTCTCTTGTCTTGTGGGCAGAAGAAGAGAGTCTCTCTTTCATATCAGAAATTAAAGGTTTATTATATAAACCTTTATTAGATAAACAGTGCCACTGTAGTTATCTCTGGAGAGGGTAACCAATAGGCTTAAGTATAAGGCATTGTGACTCTAAAGGACTGTGGTAGAATCTAAGCATTGACATCTTCCGTCAAAATTATTGGAGCTTTTCACACAAAGTCATTGGACTGCCGATAATTGTTTGAGAGAATCATTTTTAACAATGGTTATCACTCAATAGTCATGGTAATTACAGAATTATTTTCTTTTAAAGTTACTTCTGCTGTGGACACACCTTATATAAACCTCTTAGGCTAAAATGAATGTCCCCGACTCACTGAGTCATCGAGGCTGTAGATCCCAGTGTCTCAGGATGTGACTGCATTTAGACTAAGAGCATTTAAAGAGTTAATGAAGTTTTACTGATGTTATACACATAGTATCTAACCCAACCTGAATGGTGTAATTATAAGACATAGAAAGGTATACACAAATACGTAGAGGCAGAGAGTGTGCACAGAGGCACAACCTTGTAAAAAAGGCAGCCATATGGAAGCCAAGGTGAGGTTTCAGAACAAGCAAACCATCTGCACCGTGATCTTGGATTTCTGATTTCCTGGATGGAAGGGCAACAGATTTCTTCAGTTTAAGTTTGTGTCATTTGGTTAGGGAAGCCAAATCCAATTGATGAGTGGAGTGCTTCTATAACAAGAAATTGCAAATGTAGAGGTCTCTTTAGAGCTTGTAATGGGTTGAGTTGGAAAGTTTTGAGATGTATGACAGAAAGACGAGATTTCTTGAATAGATTCTTAGTAAGAATATTGACACAAGGGCTGGAGATTTAGCTCAGTGGTTCTGCCGCCTGCCTCACAAGTGCAAGGACCCCAGTTTGATGCCCAGTACCATAAAAAAAAATCAATCCAGAATATTGACACCAAAACTCAGGGGCTTAGAAGTAAATAAAGAGAATGTTGCTGGGAATTATATGAAAGATTATTCTTCTTATAAAATGATAAAGAATTCCCTCAGTTGCGCTCTAGTGTTGTATGGAAAGTAAAAACAGTAAGTAACACACTTTGGTATTTAGCTGAGATATTTCTGAGCAAAGTATCCAGAAGTCAGGCTTCTTACTCCTTGCTAATTCTAGTAAAACCTGGGAACAGATATAAATAGATGGAAATGTTGGGGGGAAAAGGAGCCAAAACTTGAATATGTGGCAAATTCTTAGTAATGAATCAGAGAGAGAGAGATGGAGAGAGATAGAGAGAGAGAGAGAGAGAGAGAGAGAGAGAGA
>NW_022921605.1:0-543 GCF_012274545.1 Fukomys damarensis
TCTAAAACCAGGAAATAGATATGATTATCCTCTATCACCACTCCTGTTCAATACAGCTTTGGAAACATTAGGCAAAATTAGATGTAAAGTAGATGGATATAAGGTCAACACACAAAAATCAATAGTTTTTCTGTACATGGAAAACATACTTACTAGAGAAATTGGGCATACAATTCCTTTCATAAAAGCATCAAAAAATGAAATAGGTAGGAATCAGCAAAACAAAAGAAATCAAATAACTCTGCCTGTAAACTATAGCTTGCTGAAAAAGGAGATCAAAGATGATATCAGAAAATGGAAAGACATCACTTGTTCCTTGCTCCTGGGTAGGAGGAACCAATATAGTAAGAATGGCCATACTTCCAAAACTGCTATATAGATTCAAAGTAATCCCAATTGAAATTCCAGCAGCATAATTCACACACTTTGAACAAACAATCCAAAAATTCATTTGGAACAAAAAGAGACCCAGAATAGCAAAAGCAATTGTAGACAACAAAGACAATCTAGGGGATATCATAATTCCCAACTTGACCCTATACT
>NW_022921606.1:0-217 GCF_012274545.1 Fukomys damarensis
GACCCCTTCCCCGAGCTCTGGAAAAATCTCCACTCCCTGAGCACCGGCTGGACTGCTGCCTGGTTGCCCAGCCCACGCAGTGGCCTTTCCTCAGACCCTGATCCTGTGGGGCCCTGGGGTGTCACCTTTTCCACCGCTGCCGAGCCTGGGTGCGGTTCCCACGTTGCGATGAGGGACTAACACTATGCCGGTGCCTGGAGCTCGCTTTACCAAATGA
>NW_022921607.1:0-312 GCF_012274545.1 Fukomys damarensis
AGGTTGCTGTCTGGCAGAGATTTAAACACTGCTATCAGGTGCAGGTACCAGAAAAGCCCTTAACGCCTAAGAGAGTTCTTAGCAGGTCTGAGTGCACACAACACTCCAGAAACCTGTATGCTTGGTGATAGTTTCATTTTGAGCTTAGAATAAAAATTCACTTTGCAGAGTGCTTATGCAATTTAATCTGCAGTATTCCCTGGGAACCAACTTTCCCTGCTTAGCTCTATGTAACAAAAGGGGTTAGTGTCCTGAATGTGAAGTTCCCCACAAAGAAAGTTGCTGCAACTCTGTGAGTTTACCAGTGAATTA
>NW_022921608.1:0-286 GCF_012274545.1 Fukomys damarensis
CTCTGAATTTTAATGACATCTTGTAAAGACACTTGTGGAAGGAGACTTCTACAACTGCTACAGGAAATGGCAAGAATGATGGGATAAATTTAGTCAAAGCAAGCAGAGATATTTTGAAAGATATTAATGGCAGTTTGTCTTTTACTATAATAAATTAAAAATTTTAAACATTCATGGTATATATTGATCATATTTCATACTTATCACATTTTCTTTTTTTAGTATGCTCACAAGGATGTGTTATTTTTTGTTTTGAATAATATCCATTCTTGCTTGATTAGTATGA
>NW_022921609.1:0-210 GCF_012274545.1 Fukomys damarensis
CCCTTCAGGCCGAAGGCAGTGCCTAGCAGCTCGGAGTGCACACAGGCCTCCAGAACTCTGTATGCTTGGGGATAACTTCAGTTTGACGTTAGAACACAAACGCACTTTGCCGAGCGCTTCAGCCATTTAAGTGCAGTTTTCTCCGGAAAACAGCTTCTTTCGCCGCTTAGCCGTTTAAGGAGAATGCGGTGAGTTTCATGAATGCGAAGT
>NW_022921610.1:0-1188 GCF_012274545.1 Fukomys damarensis
TTCTTTTCTCTTACTGCTTGTAGTATTTTGTTCTTCTGTTGGGTTTCTGGGATCTTGATTTTTTTTTCAGCTTTAATTGAGTTTATTGGTACATTTCAGGGATACAGTACAGTTAGATTCATTGTTGGCATCTTGCACCTCTACATGACAGGTCTTGGTTCCATTTTTTCCCCTTGTCCCTGCCCTCCCTTCATCCCCTCCCCGCCTCCCCATCTACAAACACTTTATTTCCATCTTTTCATTGTCTCACATTTTTTTCTTCTCCCTTATTACTCTTCCCCTACCCATCCCACCTTCCCTACACCTTTAGCTCCTTTCTTCCCATTTCACAATGTCAGTAATCTTATTAGGATCTTCTGTATTATTGCAGTTTATTCACACCAGAGAAACTATTTGGTATTTACACATGTGTGACTTCTTTATTTCACTTAGGAGTATATCTTCAATATGTATCCATTTTCCTATGAATGAATCTATTTTCTCATTCCTTATGGCTGAGTAATATTCCATTTTATAGAAAAACCACATCTTCTTTATCCAGTTTCCAACTGAGGGGCAAATGGGCTGTTTCCAAGTTTTAGCTATTACAAACCGTACAGCTATAAACATGGGTGTGCATACATCACTGTGATATGATTCATTTAGTTCTTTTGGAAAGATACCCAGTAGCGGGATGGATGGGTCAAATGGAACCTCCAGTCCAAGCTCTTTGAGGTATCTCCATATTGATTTCCACAGTGGTTGCACTAGTCTGCACTCCCACTAACAATGGAGAAGAGTTCCTTTCTCCGCACAACCCCATGAACATTTGTTGTTGTTTGATTTCTTGATAGCAGCCATTCTTTGTGGGGTGAGGTGGAATCTCAGTGTTGTTTTCATCTGCATCTCTCAAATCATCAGTGATGTGGAGCATTTTTTCATATATTTACTTGCTGCTTTTACTTCTTTGTCTGAGAAATGTCTGTTCATTTCAGATGTCAATTTTTGAATTGGGTCTTTATATTTGGGGGGCCTGATTGTTTTGAGTTCTTTATATATTCTAGATAATAGTCCTTTGTCTGAGGAGCAGCTGGTAAAAATTCCCACATTGTAGATTCTCTCTTAGTTCTGCTGATGGTTTCTTTGGCAGTACAGAAGCTTTATAATAAGATGAGATCCCAGTTGTTGATTCTTTCTGCTAGTTCCCAT
>NW_022921611.1:0-792 GCF_012274545.1 Fukomys damarensis
CCTGGAGTTTGATGTTTCCCTTCCTCCACATCCAGGTGTAGAGCAAGCTGGAGGTGAACATTTCCTTTCCGGCTTGTGGAAGACCTCAGCTGTGGGTATTTCCCATCCTTCAGGTGGGTCAGCCTTTGATACAACCTCATCAGTTCAGTCTTCAGTAGAACAGTTTCTGGTAAGGGCGGGCCATGTTGAAAACAGAATGTTCTGATATATTTCAAAATGGTTGCTAAGATAGACACATAACAGAACTGCACCATAAAGTTTTTTTGAGAATTAAACACAATGATACATTTAAGAATAATGACAGCTACATAAAAAGTGCTAATGCCTGTCATTACAAGCTAATATCCATAACTTTTGGCAGCACTTTGTTAACAATATGCTCCAGTAATTATTAGGAATTGCCTAATGAAGGAAGACATTCTGATAGATAGCAAATGACTTCCTCAGCAGTTAATTAACTATGCTATGTACCTTTGTGTAATGATGTGAGATTTCACAGTTAATAAAGTTGGTTGTGACAGACTGTTCGGGAATCATATTATATTTTATTGTTTTATGAAGAAAACATTAAATAAAAATAATGGGAGTAAATTTAGCAGGAAATTGTAACATGGCAACATGATCTCAAATGTTCTTCTTAATAAAAGTAACTTGCAGTTTAACCCAATCTGAACTAAAAATGCTGATTGTTACTATTCCTCTCTAACTGAAGCATGTATTCTAGAGAATACTTATTTTTATTTCAAAGAAAACCTCCAAACAACTGTGTGTGTGTGTGTGTGTGTGTGTGTG
>NW_022921612.1:0-203 GCF_012274545.1 Fukomys damarensis
ATTTTTTGCATTTTTAATTTTATTGGTATATTTTAGATCTACATCATGATAATATTCATCATACAAAATCTGTATCTGTACATGATACGTATTGCTGCCTCTTTTTTCCCATTTTCCTTCCCTTTCCTCAATCCCTCTTTACCTCCTTGTTTACAAAATCTTTGTTTCCATTTTTTCCTTGTTCCTTCTTTCCTCTGTCCCTC
>NW_022921613.1:0-301 GCF_012274545.1 Fukomys damarensis
TTCTCTACTTGATGATTTCATCGTTAAATGTTCCACACTGTGTTTAAAAAGCACTTCTCTGCATTGTCAGTCCCATATAATGACTCTCTTCTGTTCATATAATTATACTTCATGGGACTTTATACTAGCAAAACACTGCTAAAGAAATTGAAAGGATGTGCTCGATGCCACTCTTCATAAAGAAATCTTAAAATTTCCCATTTGACACATGTACACTACTATGGTTTCATTTAATCTGGAGCTTCCACTGGGAAGCTGTGAGAAACACACATCACAAGGCCATTCTCATCAGATATAGCAA
>NW_022921614.1:0-645 GCF_012274545.1 Fukomys damarensis
TTTTTTTGGTACTGGGGATCGAATTTGGGTCCTTGTGTTTGCAAGGCAGGCAGTGGAACCACTGAGCTAAATCCTCCACCCTGAATGATTTTACTTTTTAACAGTTTCAAGTAATTTCATGCAAGTTGTGCATGGAAGATCTCAGTTGCAGGAGTGGTAGACAGGGAGTGGCAGGATAGAAGTTTGGAGATAGTTATGTGATTCTTCTTCCCATTTCCCAACCCAGAGAGTTCTTTCTACAAATAAAACCAACCAATGAAGCAAACAGATAAAACCCAAAGCACAGATGTGACTCAGGATATGGAAGAGGTCAGCTTGACTCAAATAAAGCAAACTTGCCAATTTAAAAGTAACTGCATAGCTCACATAGTTTGTTCTTAGAAGACTTTTATTTGAATATAACACTACACTTATAACTCCTCTCTTTCTCTCTGGATCCAGCCAAACTTACAAGAAATAAGAAATAACTCATAAGTACTTCTGAAGTCAGAAAGCAAGACGCAAGGTAAACACAGGAGAGAAAGTTGAGTTCTGAATGAGGAACCAATAAAATTCCTCCCAGTACCTTTTCTGTTTTTTTACGCCAGACCATTTATGTTCCTTTACCCTTGTGGAATGTCAGAAATCTGATCTGAAAATAAGAGT
>NW_022921615.1:0-224 GCF_012274545.1 Fukomys damarensis
TCATAGAATTATGAAATAATTTGTATATATTATATGAGAACATATAACATGTTTCATAAAATTTTTGTATCTGTTTATTAACTTTTGGGGGGTGCTGGGGATCAAACTTAGGACCTTGTGCTTGTGAGGCAGGTGGCAGAAACACTGAGCTAAATATTAAATGGTTTTTTCAAAAGTTCCCACATTAGGATAGTGCATTTGTGCTTAATGATGACGATGATATA
>NW_022921616.1:0-1329 GCF_012274545.1 Fukomys damarensis
TTGTATGTAGGTTTCTGCCTGGCAGAGATTGAAACACTCTTGTGAGGCACTTTTAGCAGAGACTTCCTTGAGGACTAAGAGAGTGCTTAGTAGCTCTGAGTGCACAAAAGTCTCCAGAAAACTGTGTACTCGGGGATAGGTTCAGTTTGACGTTAGAAGACAAACTCACTCTGCAGAGGGCATCTGCCGTTTAAAGTGCAGTTTTCCCGGGGAAACAGCTTCTCTCGCCACTTAGCCGTTTAAAGCGAAAGCGGCCAGTTTCATGAATGTGAAGCACTCCACAGAGAAAGGTGCTGCAACTCTGTGAGCTTACCAGTGAAGTCCACTTCTTATGGGGAGTACAACAGTATTCCTTTTTGTATGTAGGTTTCTGCCTGGCAGAGATTGAAACACTCTTGTGAGGCACTTTTAGCAGAGACTTCCTTGAGGACTAAGAGAGTGCTTAGTAGCTCTGAGTGCACACAAGGCTCCACAACTCCGTATACTCGGGGATAGGTTCAGTTGGACGTTAGAAGACAAACTCACTCTGCAGAGGGCATCTGCGGTTTAAAGTGCAGTTTTCCCCGGGACACAGCTTCTCTTGCCGCTTAGCCATTTAAAGCGAAAGCGGTCAATTTTATGAATGTGAAGTACTCCACAGAGAAAGGTGCTGCAACTCTGTGAGTTTACCAGTGAAGTCAACATGTTATGTGGAGTACAATAGTATTCCTTTTTCTTCGTAGGTCTCTGCCTGGGAGAGATTGAGACACTGTTGTGTGACACTTTTAGCAGAGAAGCCCTTGAGGCCTAAGAGAGTGCCTAGCAGCTCTGAGTGCACACAAGCCTCCAGAAATCTGTATACTTGGGGATAGGTTCAGTTTGACGTTAGAAGACAAATGCACTTTGCAGAGGGCTTTTGCAGTTTAAACTGCCGTTTTCCCCACGAAACAGCTTCTCTTGCCTCTTAGCCTTTTAACGTGAAAGTGGTCCGTTTCATGAATGTGAAGTGCTCCACAGAGAAAGGTGGTGCAACTCTGTGAGTTTCATAGTGAAGTCCACCTCTTATGTGCAGCACAACTGTGTTCCTTTTTGTTTGTAGGTCTCTGCCTGACAGGCATTGAGACACTGTTGTGAGGCACTTTTAGCAGAGAAGCCCTTGAGGCCTAAGAGAGTGCCTAGCAGCTCTGAGTGCACACAAGCCTCCAGAAATCTTTACACTTGGGGATAGTTTCAGTTTGACTTTAGAAGACAAACGCACTCTGCAGAGGTTTAAAGTGAAAGAGAAAGCGTTTAAAGAGAAAGCGGTCAGTTTCATGAAGGTGAGGTACTCCACAGAGAAAGGTGCTGCAA
>NW_022921617.1:0-1915 GCF_012274545.1 Fukomys damarensis
TTACAGATGAGGAAACTGGGTCCTCTCAGGAGTTGGGATCCTAAATTGCTGGGCTCCTTATCCATCATATAAGTCTGGGGCCTTTCCCAAGAGAAAACTCCTGTCTTCTGACATCATAAGGAAAAGAAATGAACATGACTATCATGAGCCCTTGAACACCTTTTCCACATTGCTTAGGAAATACCCAAGGTTTTTGTTTTTCCTCCAGAGGTCTGAGCTGAGGCCAATGGTTTTGGTCATAGCAAATCTGTGTTATGAAACCTCTGTACTTCTGAATTGTTGGGGCTGAATTTTTCTTTTCTGTTTTTTTTTTTCCTTTTTCCAATCCCTTTCTAATCATCTCAAAGCCAAGTGCTCATTTCCACCAGAACTTTAAACATTGTGCCTTTATGTAGCACAGCTTTTAATTTTTCTCCCTAACAGAAGTGATTGTTTATGTTGTAAATGCCACATTAGTCTCCATGAAATGGAGATGGAATTGATTTTCATTTCAGAGATTTCACAGCTTGCCCCAGAACTTTATGCTTGATTGCCAATGCTCAGAAATGCATGGGCTTCTGAGAGGTTCAGAAATGATGTGTGTAACATGGCATGTAAAAATGTGAGAATTGGAGCCACATTTTTTCAAGGCGCACCCCCAAGACTCAATGGATGTGTCTGGCCAGGTAGTCAAAGAAGCTAGCATCCTGAGCACAGGTGATGATGCCTTCAAGAAATGGACTTAGTCTCAAGGCAACTCACCTACAACAACACCAGTTTTCCCCGCCAGAAAGTCTGGAAGGTTTCTCCATTGATCCCCTTTTGACAGTTATTTCCTGAGCACCTGCTCAGAACTGCTTAGGCATTCTAGGAGTAAAAGGAGGTATGGCACATACCTTAAGAAGCTTTTACTCTCACTAGGGGAAGAAGACACAAAATACCAGCAGTGAATCTGGCAGGGACATAGAGATAAACTCCAAACTGAATTCTGAGTATATGCTGCTCAGTGCAAAAGAGGGGCAAAGCTATCCTGGCACAATGGGAAAGGAGGCAGAATGCAGGGCAATGTCAGCTTGACCCAAAGGAAAGGTGTTATTATTGTTGCCTTGACAAGTGCCACCCCCTACCCTGCCTTCTGGGTTGCAGCTGCCTCCTGGGTTGCAGCTGCCTCCTCCTTGGAGAACCTGTTGCTTGTAACTACTAAAGCCAAGATGAACAGATGGCTCCACTCTTCCAGGGATGTGAGACAATGCCACTGGCATTCCATGGGCTTGGATGACAGTATGACTGACCTGGTCTTGGTTAGCTGTTGGTCTGATTATCTCTAGGCCACACCTCCCAAGGATCTGCCATATTTACAGACCAGCCCTCTGGAAGCCCCTTCATTTTCAAGAGCTCCTCCATCCCTGGAGCTTTTTAGCATGCAATTGACATTCCATACAGTACAAGGAAGTCATTCATTATTTTTCTATTTATCATTTCTTATATTTGGCAAGCCACTTTGAAGGGTTTATATTTAAATAAGGAGTGGGCAGAACAACATCTCAGCTACACGCAATTTACATGGCAGTGGTGGGGGTGGGTTAGTCTGCTGGAAGACATCAGGGGATTCTCATTTTGAATGATTACCGTCATTGTTAATTTGAACATTTCTACTTAATTATGTCTAGCTCCATCGAGTTATAAATATGTATATGTTAATGTTAACAATATGAGTTTTATTGGCCAAATACATAATCGGTGATTAAAACAGAAATCTCCTGATGTGTCTAAAACTGCCTCCCTAAATGAATGATAAGGTATAAAAGAGGCCCATTCCATTGCTAATGAGTTAATGACACTGGAATATCAAGGAAACAACTGGATGTGATTGAGTATTTCTGAGTGAGGCTTCAAAATTGGGTGCTGCTCTCTCTCTCTCTCTCTCTCTCTCTCT
>NW_022921618.1:0-261 GCF_012274545.1 Fukomys damarensis
CTGAAGCAAGAATAAATCCTGAAAAAGTGTCAACAACATGTACATACCTTTGTTTTCCAAACTTCATTACATGAGTAACATCCATTTGTCATAGTTGATTAGGAAGCAGACTTCGAGGATTAATACCATAATGTGTAACAGAAGAAAATTGAGGGCAAGTAGAGCACTGTTTAACAATTTGTCGGGCAGCTTCTCGAGGAAATTGATATCTAAGAGTATGACTACTTTGGTGATGGAGTTGATGAGATTGACGAGCTAAAT
>NW_022921619.1:0-213 GCF_012274545.1 Fukomys damarensis
TGCTCTCCCCCCGCCCGTTTAATGTGTGTTATAATCTGAAGCTATTTTGTCACCTTCGACGGACTATAGGCTCCATGAAGGCAGAGGTTAAGCAGCTCTTGTTTACAGTTGGATCCCTCAGTGCACAGCGCTCCGCATAAAGGGTAAAATTTTGTTGCCTAGATAACTAGCTGGAAACTATATTTTGAACGGGCGTAAACACAAAACGGCGCG
>NW_022921620.1:0-207 GCF_012274545.1 Fukomys damarensis
CTGGGAGCTTAAGAATCAGGTGGTGGCTTAGGGTTAGGGTTAGGGTTGGTGAGCGTGATCCAGAAGGCGTTCGCCTACCGGGTAGTCTGTGTGTCAGCCGAAAGGTGAGGGCAGTGTCTTTCACGAAGTTGGGATGCACTGGGCATTCCCAAGGACCTGCACATCGCACCACAGCTCTAGTGGGTAGTGCCGGGCCAGCGAGTAGGG
>NW_022921621.1:0-453 GCF_012274545.1 Fukomys damarensis
ATTTTTCCTCCAAAGCAACAAGCAAATGAAGGAAAACCTACTTTATAAAATGGTATGGAAAAGTTATTTCGTAAAAGAAGAGAGCAAAAATATTAATAAAAGTATAGTGTTTCTAAATGGCATTATTATTTGGGGAGTAAAAATGGAATAGTGGGAGACCTCTAAGCATGCAAACACCCATCTGAATGGCTAAAAAACCCCAACACCTACCTAGCCATGTGCTGTCAAGTTAATAGAGGGCTTCATGTCAGTTCACTGTGTTTAAATTTCTACTGTTTCTTCTAAAATAACAATTATCTGTAGTACAACATGCTCCTGTCTATGTACGTCCTTTTTACGTCCTTTTTCAGCTTTGTTGGGATTATGTACCAATTTTGAATTTTTTTCAAACATCTGCCATTAGTTCTTTAAATATGTATTTTGGTCAAATATTTATTTTTTCCATTGACACAT
>NW_022921622.1:0-677 GCF_012274545.1 Fukomys damarensis
TTATTTATTTATTGGTACTGGGGATTGAACTCGGGTCCTTGCGCTTGCAAGGCAGTCCACCGAACCGCTGAGTTAAATCCCTGGCCCCTACTCTTCCTTTTTTTATAGTGCAGTGAAAAATAAAGTAGAAGCCAGTCTCTCCCTTTTTCCCTCTCTCCGTCTCCCCACCATGTAGTTCAGACTTAGCCTTGAACTCACTATCTAGCCCAAATTGGCTTTGAACTTTTGTAGTCCTCCTGCCTTAGCCTCCCCTGTACTGGGATTACAGGCATGAGCCACCAGCTTGGTGAGGCCAATATCTTATTGAGATTGCTACACAAAATTGTTGACTTCAACTGCTTTTTTTCCCATTAAACCTATTGTTTTATTTTGCTCAAATTAGTATTTTTAGGAGATATTTTGAATCATGATTTGCTCTCTTTCATTTTGTTGATTTGAAACTATTTTAAAAAATAAAATCAAAGCTCAGTGATGAAAATAATTATTTGAATAATAAAATTTTACCTTTTTTGTAGAATTGAGTGTTATAGTTAAGGAAGAGTGATAGGGTATTTGTTTTCAGACATTTTCTTTTTTCTTCCTTTTCTTTGTAAGATGATAGCTTCAACAGTTCGATTTTTCTACTGAAGTATCTCAAAGAGCAGAAGAGCCTCATCCTTGGTTTTTGGACATATCCT
>NW_022921623.1:0-204 GCF_012274545.1 Fukomys damarensis
GACCCCACCTTCAAAAAAGCGCTGCCCTCACCTTCCCTGGCACAGGCAAACTACGTGGAAGATGAATTCCGTCTGTGTCATGCTCACCAGTCCAAACACTAACCCTAACTCACAACCTGATTCCTAGGTTGCCGTGGGCGGCACTTGAAATCCTCCGCTGTGGGTAAGCCTCAGGTGACATCTCATGCTGACACTCACTAGGAA
>NW_022921624.1:0-208 GCF_012274545.1 Fukomys damarensis
CTGATGTTACAAAGACACACAAGTGAGGAGAGATAATTCTTCAGTTTTATTCTGTTGCAGTGCATATGCTGGCTTAATAGTTATTGGGTGGAGCTTGAGGCTGTTGGCCCAAGGACCACACTGTAAGTAACAAGGTGTTAGAGCAGGGGGAACAGATACTGTGTTTTCTATAAAGCCCCTAATAGCAAATGTTTTAGGCTTGGCAAGC
>NW_022921625.1:0-200 GCF_012274545.1 Fukomys damarensis
CCAACTCAACACAGTAAATTGGGATGACTTTTTCCAAAATTGGCAGCACTGTTAAAGTTTCCCCAAATTCAATTTATACATATATATGTATATATATATTTATATTTATATAAAAAGGCTAATAATAGTATGTTATACATAGCAGCAACAGCTTTTCCAGGTTCTGCAGTCATCTGAACAAAATTATAGACATTCAGCAC
>NW_022921626.1:0-247 GCF_012274545.1 Fukomys damarensis
ACATATGTATCTCAGCAGATGATATCCCTGATACCTATCCCAGCAAAGATTTTGTGTAATCTTTAGGAAATGTGTAGGAAAGTATTCACCACATATAGTAACTGGGAGATGGAAACAAGTGATGTGTTCCTAACCAATAGACCTGATAAATTAAGTACTTTTAGGTAGGCTGCCATAAAACCCAAGCCTGAGATAATTTGCAATAAGTAACTTATGTGGGGTGTGATTTAAGGAAATACTGGTAGAG
>NW_022921627.1:0-230 GCF_012274545.1 Fukomys damarensis
TGTTGGCTTATGAAAAACTTATGTTTCCATAGGAGTGAAATGAAAGTAGGCACAAATTTAATGGTTTGAAACTTCTGGTAATTGGCAAGCTAGATAATGGGAGTCATCATGTGTTTAAAACTTATATTTAAATAAAAAAATACTTTAAAATTCTAGAATGTACTTTTATTCATTCAATCAAAATAAATTATTTACATGTTTTTGCCAGGCAACATTCTAGTCACTGGGGC
>NW_022921628.1:0-221 GCF_012274545.1 Fukomys damarensis
ACGAGGGAGGCCGCGAGAGGAAAACCTCACTCCTGTCCTCGTGGGATGGGTCACAGCCAATACACAGGTCCAGGGAAAATAGTGTCTACATCACTTCCAGCTGTAGGTACAAGGTGTGCAAAGAGCAAACACGGATTTCCCGTGTGGACGTGGGTCCCTTCTCACAGCACATAGTCCGACCTGGGGAAAAACACATCCGAAACAGTTCCAGCCCGCGCGTT
>NW_022921629.1:0-357 GCF_012274545.1 Fukomys damarensis
TTCATGCTTTAATTTTTCTTGACAATTAAATTCATGAAGTACTTGTTCGAATTTTCTTTTGTTTCTTTTTTCCCTTTGGTACCCGAGATCGAACTCAGGACTTTGCATATACGAGGCAGGAAGTCGGTCTACTGAGCTAAAACCCTGGCCCCTTGGTAGAACTTTCTATATTTATCCAAAACACAGGGAAGTTTCACTACAGGACTAAGTCCAATCACCATTCAGCTGTGTGACTCATTGCAGGAAAAATGGAAGCTGACACTTGTCTAGGGACTTCTTGAAAAAAGTAACATTTCCCAGGTTGCTTTATCATTTCTGTGATTATTTCCTGTGGCAGCTATGCCACACAGCATGACT
>NW_022921630.1:0-717 GCF_012274545.1 Fukomys damarensis
TGTAACTGTACTGTATCCCTAAAATGTACCAATAAACTCAATAAAATTTAAAAAAATGTGATTTTTTTAATAAAATGGAGTATGACTCAGATATAAAGAATGATAAATTAAAACATTATGCTTAAATTGAATCACATTCCGATGATGCTCTTAAGTGAAATAAATAAGACAGACATATGTAAATAACAATTTCCCTGGTGTGAGAAGCCTTTTGAAAGTGTAAAAAAGAATCAAAATGTATAATAGGTATAACAAATAATGTGAAATAGGAAGAAAAGGTGCAAAAAGTAAGAGTAGTGGAAGGGGCTGGGGAAAAGAAAGAAGGGAATGGAATTAATATGAGAAAACAAAAATGGAAATGAAGACTTTATAAATAGGGAGAGGTGGAGGAGTTGATGGAAGGGCAGGAGAATGCCGAAAAATGAGAGCCAAGATACATCATGTAAAAGTACAAGATCCCAATGATGAAGGTAACTGTACTGTATACCTAAAAAATACCAATAAATTTAATGAAAAAAATCAAATGCTTGCAGATGTCAAAGAAACAATGTTTGTTGTGAAGGGAAAACCCGAGATGGAAAATATATTTTTGAATTGCACACTTCATAACAGGAATAGGTATCAATTGATGTGGAACTCAGACAACTCAACACAAAGAAAAGAAATACCTAGATTATAAACTATATGTTATATCATTATACATATTTCAAAAGAAGA
>NW_022921631.1:0-1186 GCF_012274545.1 Fukomys damarensis
TATATATATACACTATGTAATATTCAAATCAGATTAAACCTATCTCCTCAAACATTTGTCATATCTTTAAAGTAAAAATATTTAATTCCTGTTTGAAATTTACAGTACATTACTTGGTGAATCTGAGGCACCAGGTTCAATTTCCAGTACTGCCAAAAAATTTTAAAAAATAAAAAATAAAATAAAAAAATGCCAGTTTCAAAAGTAAACATTTCCCTGATTGTGAGAAAGAAACAAAGAAACCTGTCCTCTTTTTTTATGATTTTAGAAACACTTATTAAATAAAACAAATGGAAGACTAATTAAAATCCCTATGGCTCTATTTGTCTTGTTTTTAAGGTGTTCGTTTCGAGTCTCTTTTTAACCTAGTCCAATATATGGTTAAAGTATATGGTTGTAAACAAAGTGATTTAATCCTGTTCAGATTTCATGTACGTGTATTTATTTTCCCAGGATTTTTATTCTTCCATACTGACCTACCTCCTAGTGATTTTGGAGTCCATAATGCTTTATACTTTTCAGAAAAATTTAGTGCCTCACTTGGTTTGCCCTTTTATTTGACATTAAAAAATTGGTGGATATAAGAGTTACGCTAAGCCAAATGAATTTGTCTAGTGATAAGAGTGAAGTAGTGGACTGAAAAATAAGAAAGTCCTAGCAGAAAGTCTGAGTGGCAGCCTGGTCACTGGAGTGAGACTCTTTCTGCTCAATTGTGGAGATTTAATAATAGCTTTAGATAGTCACTCCTGGAGGTTTGGCTGAAATGCTGTAGCCTGGGATCTGTCAAGAGTTACATAATCATGACTTTGATGGGTGACAATTTTTAACAGAAATAGAACTTTGACTCTGTCAGGGATTGAGGTGTGTCTCTTAAAATAGTCCCAAGCACATCAGAATGTGACCTTATATGTTTATTGAGATATAATTCACACATTATAGATTAACCCACTTAAAATTTGGAAGTATATGATTTTTACTGTACCCACAGATTTGTGCAACCATTATTGCTGTCTAATTCCAGGATATTTTAACCACTCAAAAAAAAAACTCCACACCTTTCCTGTCCCTGATGACACCTTCTGTGTGTATGGATTTGCCTGTTCATTTCACATACATGGAATCCTATAACACATGACATTTTATGACTAGCTTCTTTTACTTATTATCCTATTTCTAAGGTTTATCC
>NW_022921632.1:0-856 GCF_012274545.1 Fukomys damarensis
TGCTGCAAACTTGGATGTTACTACAGCACTATGTCACTGATAAAAGCTGGTCCTCCTGCAGAACTGGTGAACACTGGGACCCCGGCTACCACATCATCTGTTAGAAAGATCCCTGCACAGGCCATAGCAGTTACTCTCCATCT
Organism: Fukomys damarensis; assembly: GCF_012274545.1. Classification (NCBI taxonomy): domain Eukaryota; kingdom Metazoa; phylum Chordata; class Mammalia; order Rodentia; family Bathyergidae; genus Fukomys; species Fukomys damarensis. The sequence continues at coordinate 144 of NW_022921632.1, forward strand.
CAGACTTAGTCCTCAGCCAGGACTACCTGGTACATGCATTTCCAAAGTTGCTATAGGAGGTTCCAAAGCCTACCCAACACCTCAAGATGGGCGTGTAAAGGAAAACTTCATATTTTAGAGGCAAAGTCAAGGGCAACCTACCCTCCACCATGGCGTAAACATTGCTTTAGTCCTGTCCTCTCATGGTGAGATGTGTTCTTTTGGGGGATCTTTGGTACCTCCATTTGAATGTACCAGTTGAGATCATCTCAATCCATCAAAAAGGTTCTACGTTGAACCATAAAAGAAACAGAAGAGGTAGCCTTTTTCTTAAAAGAAAAGATCTTGTTTTTCCTTTCCCTCCTCCTGGATGCTCCTTACTTTACATTCCTTTGATGAAGAGGGTCTCCTCAACAAAGTGAGAAGAAATGAAGAAAAGAGAAACCCTTTTGTAATAAGTTCCTGTTTTTTTTTGAAACCTATGCAGAGAAGCAAATGGATAGTTGTAAAAGGCAGTTCCTCTTAGTTAAATAAACAAACTGTCCCATGTGGTCTAGTTGCATGCAGAGCATGGTGATTAAGTACTCATTTCTGGAGCCAGATCACTGAGTCTGTTAAAATTCTGGCCCACTTTCTTGAAGTTAGACCTTACATTTAGCCTTTTTTACTTCAATTTCTTCATTAGTAAAATGGGATATTGTTGTTACTAAAGTGTACCAATTTCATAGGGTTTT